>NW_011888989.1:3654097-3663319 GCF_000151845.1 Pteropus vampyrus | reverse complement strand
TAGGCTTCAGTCTACTAAGTTGTAGAATAATTCATTACGCAACAATAATAACCAGAACAGTCCTCATTCCTCTCACAACAGCTACGTAAAACCTCCTCCACTGTTTCCTAAGAAAGATGTGCCCTCAATCTTTCTAAGACTAGCCCACTATCTCCAAAAAGTACTCATTTAATTCCTTCCTTGCTGGTCCTTCAACTTCTCCTTAGATTTCTCCTCTTCTGCCTAGAAATATGCTCAGGTATCTTGTCCTAAAATCAACTTCCCCTTATCCAAATCTGACCCCACCCTCACTAGCTACTATCTTCATTTCATTGCTAAATTTCACCAAAGAATTGGCTATGCTCTCTCAAGTATACCTTGACATCTGTATGACCCATAACTGGCCCTGATTGATAAGTCGCTAGAGGCCCTCCTCACAGGTAGGTTGACAGGCCCTTTCTCAGCCTTCATCCTCCTTAAACTGTGACTTAACTAAATATTATTATTAACTCCTTCCTTCTTGAAAATTCTCTTTTTTTTATGTCTCAGACCTAATTGTCTTGGAGGGAGCACCATTATCTCAGTGTGTTACTAATGTAAGAAAAATTACTACTGTCCTAGGGAAGATTTTTGATCTGGAATTCTGATGAGATATTCAGGTTTAAATGTTCACAGTGAATACAGGATGTAGTAAATAAAGCTGAGTGGGCTACTGACAGGATCAATAAAAGGTAAAAATAGGTAAAATTATTTTAATCACCTTATAAAAAGGACACAGGAGGATAACATATAATCAAGCTATGATGAAGAAAGTATAATCAAAGAACTAAAACTTCTTTTTAAGAAAAATACAAGATTACATAACACAAAAATAAAAGCAAGTTTTAAAAACTCAATGATCAAAAAAATATGAAGGGCACAATTTTTAAAAATATTAAATACAAATAGTCTTACTAATAATCAAATGAGCAAAATAAAAATGAGATTATTGGTAATACCATGTGAGGACACAGTTAGTGGTGCTAAATGGAGCCACACTCAGGTACTTCTGCTAAGTGTACAAATCAGGATGATCTTTTCTGGAGGGCAACTGGTGATGTGTTTTAAAATTAAAATGTGCTATGCTTCGAACTAGCTAATCACATCTATGCACGTATGCTCAGGACAAACATGTGATGAACACGTAAGATGAATATACAAGAAGTTCCCAGTAATATCATTTACCATAGTGAAAACTGACAACATATAAATGTCTAATCAATACAAAGCTAGTTAAAGTAAATACACAGAATAGAATATTACACACAAAACAATGAATCAAAACTATATGCAGGGTCATGGAAATATATCTATAAATATTACTGAAAGAAAAATAGCTTAATATAAAAGAGCATACCCAGATTAATCTAATTTATGGAACTTATACACATATGGATGTACTTGTACACACATAAATTTCTGGGAGGGTATCTACGAAACTTTTAAACCTCTTTAATTTACCTTGGAGAAGTAGACTGTGCAGTAGAGTTTCAGAAGCAGAAATTGAAATTTTAATTTTTTGCTTACTCTATTTTGTCTGACTTTTATAGATCATTTTTATTATAATTTGTTGAACTAACAAAGAAGTAAATATATATTCTGCAATATAAGCTTAAATACATAGCTGTGGGAATACATACATAAGGTCACTTATAACTGCAAGTGTGAACCTCAATTTATACAGTACTTCCTAACATCGAAAGCCAACAAAGAAATAGGGGGAGGTGAGGCAATGTTTAAAAGATTAAAAACAAATTAGGGGAGGATAGCACTATAGCTTTCTCAGGTACTGAGAATGGAGGAAAATGCTCATGGACCCTCATAAGTAGAACAACATGTGTTATCAGAAGCCAGACAAAAAACACTACATGTTATAAGATTCTATTTATACAAATAGTCCAGAATAAGCAAATCCATAAAGACAGAAAGTACACCAGTGGTTGCCAGGGACTGGGAAGAGAAAAAAATGGGGACTGACTACTAATAAACATGTTTCTTTTGGGGGGTGATAAAAATGTTCCAGATTAGATAGTGGTGATAGTTGCACAATTCTGTAAACATACTAAAAACTAGTAAATTGTATGCTTTAAAGGGGTGAATTTTATGTAATCAATAAAAAATTGTATGGGGAAAAAGCAGCAAGTTTTCAATTACTGCTTCCTAGTCAAAATAAATAAATCAAAAAGAAAAAAAAACTCCAATAAAATTAGAAACTTCTTTATTTCATTTCAATCTTCTCAATTTTCCAGGATGAAACAGGATCCAATACAGAGAAAGAAAAATCATCACAATTCTATCCAATCCAGAATATCAGTGCTAAGAAAGAGAAATCCGAATAACAAACTTGAATATCATACTTTTCTATACTAGCCTCAAATGGAAAAAGAGAGAAAACACAGACAATACTACATTGAAACCTTCAAAGGTGCTAAGAGACTAGATCTTAATTGTTCCTACCAAAAAAAAAATGATAGTTATGTGATATGATAAAGCTGTTAGTTTGCTGACACTAAGGTGGTAATCATACCACAGCATACAAATGTGTCAAATCAACACCTTAACTTACACGATTTTGGTTGTCAATTGTATCTCAGTAAAAATATATTTTTAAAAAAGAGAAAATAAATTACTACAATACTTGTCTCATTACCAGGTTCTGTTGGTAAATGGTTTTAGATCTCAAGTGAAGAGTCGAACGCACCTGGGCCTGCCATGGAGTTGGTAGAGAGCCCCAAGGAGCCAGAGTGCAAGAAATGGTTTGCGAGAGCATTTGTTTGGGGCCAAAAGAAGGAAGAAAGAACAAAGGGAAGGAAGCTCCAGGGAGCCTATAAAGAGATAAGGGGAGTATGGGACAAAGAGTGAGTAAAAATGAGCCATCTCACTGCCTGTGGATTCTTTTGAAAACCAGACTCCAGGAAATCAGTGGTGTAGGCCAGTGGACAAGGGCTGTGGGATGGCTGGAGGAACTGTTTCCACAAGGGGGACACTGAGGGGCGGTGCATAAACAGTACTACACAGGCCCCTGGGGGGACAAAGCAGGGACTGGAGGGCATTTGGTCTGGTCTCTCTCACTACTCTTAGACCATACAATCCTGCTCTGGCACTGAGTACAGCAGGGACAGCCCCAGCAGCACAGACAAGAGCGTTGTCATACAGTGGGTACTGGCAGCACCTGCAGGAGCAAGAGGCAGGAAGGAAGATCATGGCAGACCTCAAATGGTGACTCTGGCCCAGATCCTGCGGCACCCTCCTCTGGGGAGGTCCAGATCTGAAAGGGCAGACTATGTAGGGGATTGACAGATGATGAAAAGATCCACAGACATTTAGAATGATTACAAGTAGGACCCACCTACACCTAAAAATGGCAAGTTCAGATTATACAATTGAATATGTTCATGAAGTTTGTGTTCAGAATAACAGAGCTGCCATCTTATCAGTTCCTCAATCTGTTCCACGTCAAGTTGAACATACATCTTTGGTTGCTCTCCTACCTCCCTACCTGCTCTATGCTTCTTTCAACTTGTTCTCCTCTAGTATTCCATTAAATTTCTCAAAGGCTTGCCATTGAAGAGCCTCTCTCTGAATCTCTTTTACTCGCTTAACACCCTTATATGATTGGTTTCCTATCAAAGCTATAATACTTGAGTAAGGTTTGGGAATAGTCCGCAAGACCCCCACTTCCAACAGAAATGCAGAGTTGAGGAGGCTTAAAGACCACCCTCACTGCTGATACCAATCGCAAATTTAGAGGTTCTGAACACTGTGCTCAGTTTCAATAATTAATAATTTGTGAGAACTCAGAGAACTCACTGAAGGCCATTATACTTGTAGTTACAGTTTACTAGAGCATAAGGGCTATAGATTAAAATTAGTCAAGGGAAGAGATATATAGGACAGAATCTAGGAGGGTCCCAAATGCAGAGCATACAGCTGTCCTCTCTCAGTGGAGATATGAAAAGCATCATTTCATCTAGGTAATGATATGCAACAATACACACAGAGTATTGCCAACCCAGCCTTGGAGTGCAGAGTTTTTATTAGAGCTCCATTATGTAAACGGGCAAAATAGCTAATCTGTCTCCATACCCTCTAAAAGCCCCTACCACGAATCACATTGTTAGATTATCTGGCATGGCCCTAGCCACCCAGGTTGTTTTTTCTGTTTCTGTTTGTTTTTTGTTCTTTTTAAAGACACTTAAAAGGCAGGACATCCCAAGGGCTTAGAGTTTAGGGCAAAGGCCAGGCCTCTCTTTGGGCAATGTTACATCCTTTACTACACTATTTCCTTACCCACTACACCATTACTACACTATTTGTATTTCTAGCTGCCTTGTTCGTACCTTCCCCGGGTTCTTTAAACTCAAATGAATAAAGTCGAACTCATAAAAATTTCTGCAGACCAACTGTGATTTCACTGTTCCTGTCAATAAAAGAATCCAGCTCTTTCCTATGAGAAATTGAAGCAGTCTATACAACCACAATACAAGACACAAAATTAGAAGGAAACTGGGGCAAAGAAAACATATCCCAGAAAAAAAAAAATGATGTAGTAAAGTTAAAACACAATACAGTGCTGTAAATTCTTGTTCACTTGTTAGAGGTGGGTTGCACATTGGGCTCTAAGCTTTTTAATAGCCGAACAATACCCAAAACAAAGAAGAAATGACAAGCAGTTTCAAAATACACAGTCCCTTAAAAAAAAAAAACAAAAATGCCCAGAAGGCACTACTACTCTTCTTCCAGTCACCCCAGGGTTCAAGACTTAAATTTTTCATCAATATCCTCTATATTCAATCATTTGTCAAATGATGAAGATGCTGCCTCTGTGAGGCTGTTTGCTTTTTCGTCCTCTCCTTCGTATCTATCTTCTCTCCAACTCCAACCATTCAAGATCCGCATTAATCTTTCTTAAAAGTATCACTTCCCTGTTCAAAATCTACAAAGGTTCCTCAGTGCTAAGTTTTTCTTCTTTTTTAATGATTTCTTCTATTTACAAAGAAATATGTGCTTGACAAAGAAAATCAAGACAAAGGTGTAGACACATACACACGAAACTCAATAATCTAGATATAACTAGCTACTGCAACTTTTTTAAAATTGAGATAAAATTTACATGCAAAGAATGTCAAACATCTTATGTACACAATTCCCTGATATCTGACATATGTGTATAACCTCATCAAGACAAAGACCATTTCTCCAAAACCTCAGTTTCTTGGTGTTCTCTCTCCCAGTTAGGTTCTTCGTCAGCTATATATACTGCAAGTATTTTCTCCTAGTCTGAAGCAGGTCTTTTCATTAATAACAATGTCTCATTCAGCAAAGGTTTTTTTTACTATTTTGAAGAAATCCATCTTATTAATTTTCTTATTTTATAGGTCATACTCTTTGTACACTAAGAAATCTTCCCCTTCTCCAAGGTTGTGAAGATGTTCTACTTTCTTTAAATAAGCTTTATACTTTTACCTTTACATTTAAATCTATGATCCATCACAATCTGATAAAGATATCTTTTAAAAATCTACACATTTACTGGAATATCAGAAACAAGACAAAGATGCCTACTCTTACCACTTCTTTTCAGCCTTGTATATAAAGCAATGAAGAAAGAAAAAGAAAATGCATAAAGAATGTTAAGGCAAAAGAAAATTATTTGCAGTAATATGATAAATCACTTTGTGTACACAAAAACCAAAGAAAACCACACATACAGAAACTACTGTTTTCCTTTGAGTTTGTTTTTCTTAATGTATATTACTAAGTGATGCTTTGATTTACATCATGTACAAATTTTTTATCTTCATATTTGTCCTCTACATCAGCCATCCCCAACCTTTTGGCACCAGGGACCAGTGCTCCTATGAGAATCTAATGCCTGACGATCTGAGGTGGAGCTGAGGCGGTGATGTTAGCACTGGGGAGCAGTTGCAAATACAGATGAAGCTTCGCTGGCTCGCCAGCTGCTCACCTCCTGTTGTGCGGCCACGGACAAGTTCCAGTCCAAGGCCCAGGGCTTGGGGACCTCTACTCTACATGATGCTCCCAAACTACTCTCCTACCACCACCTTTTAGCTTGTAGATTTATTAGGAAAACTAACACACAAAGAGCTTTTCAAAAACCGCTTTCCCAGCCTCCAGAATTTAGCCAGAAAAGTTCTCCACCCCCACCAATAAAGTCAAATTATTCTTAACTGGAAGGCACTTATTACAATTTCTATGCTGTCTTTTCTTTTACCTCTAACCAAAGACAACCTCATTCCTTTTAAACCCTCACAAATTTTCCTTTATTTCCTCTCTTATAATTAATTAACCACACAAAAAAAGTGAAAAAGAGTCTTTAAATAATTTTTTAATTTGGTCTATTCATTTAGTCAACATTCAATAGGCCAGAGATTGTACTATCTAAGTGTTAGTAACAGAGTAGGAAAGCAAGACAGGCAAAGGCTCTGCCATTATATAGTTTATATTCTAGTGGCAAAGTCTTGAGGCCATGAGCTGGAAAGTAGGGGCGGCTGTTTCTCACTTACCTTAATATTTCTATGGTAAATTCCAACACTTAACACTTACTAAAGCCTCAAAAAGTTCATGTGTCATGCTAACTACCCTTGTCAGTAGCAATTCACAGCATCAACAGCTGTCAGAATCTCCTCAGTCTCCAAGAAAGAAAAGTCATTAGGCCTTATGTAATAAATTCAGATGCATCTATTACTTTGTTCATATAGAGGCAGAGTTTCTTTTCAAGGCTTCAAGAAAAACAAATTAAGCCGATTAACTTTAAAAACACACACGACATGGTGAATTAAGTATGTGTGTACAGTGGCTTTAAGGAAAAGAACTGTGAATGAATAAAGGTTATGTTACATACCAAAAAGAACATACGCTAAAGACTACATTTCTGTAAAACACTTGAGCTACATGACATCATTTCTAAGACAACCTTGTGTAAGGTATATTATTTTCTCTCTTAAAAACAAACAAAAAAAAAAACCAGAAGATATAAAATAGTCCTAAGTCATAGATTCTGGAGACAAGGCTAATGAGAACTTATAAACATCAACATTAAATTTTGAGTTATTAAAATTCAACCAAAGTGTGCAAATATTTGCATTATTTACTCTCTGTTTCTAAACAGATATTCCTAAGTTTCAAAAGAAATAAACTGTATGCCACTCAAACATGTATAATACTTAAGAACTCCGGAGCATTATGGATGATTTTAAGGCAGAAACAAAGGATCTGGATTCTGATTTGTCTTTCATGGCATGTCAACCTGCTCATCTGACATGCCTTCTCAGACACACAGGTGACATCAACACTGTCTACCCCTTAGTTCTAGCTTACCACTAGAGAAAATTCCTTCATCCAATGAAAAATATTTACTGTGCTGTGGACAGTTCAAATGCAGTGAGGTTAACAAAATACTCAGCCCTTGACCACAGGGAATCCTTCCCACTAGGGAGGAGATCGCAAATAAACACAAAAATAAATGTATAATTTACACAGAATGATGACTGCTGGGGAGGGGATGCTGTGGTAGATGATACTATTGTGAGTGATAAAGAGAGGAGCCTAATTAAGATGTGATTAGGGATTCAAAGACCTTTTAAGGAAATGACACATGCTTTAGTACCAAGTCAGACCACAACCATGTTGAAAGTGATGTCTCCAGAAATAATCCAAGTGAAGAAACTGTACAAGGTGCCAACATATCTAAGAATGATTTAGGAAAGCCACTAAACAGGATCTCTAAGAAGCCCGTCAGCACAGGCGGCATGATATAACAAAGCAAAGACCCTGCTGTCATCATTTATTGCTCCTTGTAGCAAATACATGCTGAAGGTTCTGGAAATTTTTTGGAACATAAGGTAGGTCAAAGCAGTAATTCTCCATACACAGTAAATCAGTCACACAGTGAGAAGTGGAGGGAAAGCTCACTTCCCCCGAGTTTTAGAGAAATAGTACAGGCCTTAGACATCGATGTGCAGAAATATCACCTAATGAACTTGGTAAATATTTGGAGTCTAGGTCTTACCCCCAGGGATTCCAAGTCAGGATTTACAGTGCATCCAAGGAACAATTACCAGGCACCCCTAGTGATTCTAATGCAGGTGTTACAAAGGTCACATTCTGAAAACCCATATTCCACTAAAATCTCCCCAAAGGAATTGGTTTTGCCCTGATGAAGAGGCTTTATGCTGAACTCATGAGTGAGCAGGCATTACACAAGGGCCTCCCAAAAGTGTTTTGTTTACCGGCTGACCCTGTGCCTGACCCTTCTATCCCCTGGGCTTGGAAGTAGAAGTCTGAATAAACCGCAAGCCTGCTGCTAAGTTCTTGCCCCAGAGGACTGACCAGAGGTGACACCGACATAAGACAGGAAGAGAGAGAGAAGCAATGATGACAGCCCTCTCTCCAGAGGATACGGAAACAAACTCACCACAAGTGAGGCAATTAGACCACTAAGGGAACCAGCATGAATGGGTGTGGCAAGAAAGTACAGATGGGAACACACTTGAGAGGAGAATGATAGAACCAAAAGGACAGAAGAAAGTGAAATTCATATTTCTTAAAAATCTTCTATGTGTCAGGTAGGATGCCACATACTTCATATATCTGCCTCATTTTATTGCTCATAAAATTTTAGGTGGTAAGATGTTATTATCTATTATATAGAGAGGGCTCATATCATAGATGAAGAAACTAAAGCATAGAGGGAAAGGAACCTGTCCAAAGATAGAGTTGGGACCAAGATCTCTCAGACACCAAAGTCCATAATCCTCTTAGATTAGGTGGGGGAGCTATAAGGATGGGCAAGCTACTCATGAAGAAAGGAAGAGTCCCACTCCAAAAAGAATGCCAAGGCAAGTAGAAAGGAACGACGACTGTAGAACATTAAATAGTGGCCTTTTTGTTAAAACAGCTGAGGTTTCACAAGTTTGAAAGGGAAAAGACTTGTACAGGTAAAGAGGTACAAAGGTAAAAAGATGCAATTTGGTTGGTCATAAATGATTCAGAATGGCAGTGTCCTAAATGCTTTCTGCAGCTATATTGCTGGGGCTAGAATTCCATACTCCACCCACCAATGTTTCTATATTTCCTAAGATGAACAAATATTTCTTTTATAAAGAGATAAAATACGTGGTGTATTGCTTTATTTTTACTTTGGGAGTATTGAGAAAAAGCAGGCAGGGCAGAAGTTCAACA
>NW_011888989.1:3647565-3653012 GCF_000151845.1 Pteropus vampyrus | reverse complement strand
GGAGTGGGGAGGTGAGTAACTTTAGATATCTGGAAGACACCATCTGAAACATGTGATTGACATCAACTGTAATGGTGTAATCAAAACCATGCACTATCTGATAGAATTTCTTTTTGATATTCCAAATTGAGAAACATTATACAAAATAACTGGCCCACAATGTTCAAAATGTCAGTCATGAAAGCCAAGAAAAGACTAAGGAACTGATTAAAGAAACAAGAAAACAAAATGTAATGTGATTCTGTAATGAATTGGTTTTGTATAAAGGACAATATTGGGCAACTGGCAAAACCTGAATGGAGTCTGAGGATTAAATGGTAGAATTATATCAACGCTAACTTCCTGATATGGTTATATTGTGGTTACATAGGAGAATGTACTTGATTATAGGCAAAATAAACTAAAGTACACAAGAATGAATAAAACATCATGTCTGTAACTTAAATAAATGGTTACGGTCTACACCACAAAATTCAGAGAAAGGCATCTGTCACATGCAATGCTAATTCGAGTTATAAGTTACTAACATAAGTGAGATAAGAATGAGTGAGTGATCAAGTCTGTGGCTGTGTAGGTAGACAGGTGTGTGTGTGTGTAAGAAAACCTTATTACCTCTAACATGTCTTAGTGAGGCTAACTTTAATAAAGATATTTAGAGTTCAGTGAACATTACCTAGAATCAACCTTGACTATGAAATCCTTCATTCATAGCCCTATATTTCAGTCTGGAATGTCCACAGTGCTGATTCGCAGCGGTAGTAAAGGGATGAAAGTACTGAATACATCTCTTGACCCAAATGTGAGGCAAACAGTTCTCATTCCAACATGAAGGAGCCTGTGTGCTGAAGAGCGCATTCCTACAGGCCACCCTAATGCTCCATCTAAGCAGCAAAATCAAAAGACAACTGTCTACACCTCTACAAACAACTTCATTTCTGAACCAAGAAATGTAGGTCAAGAGGAAGGATGAAAAACATCTTTTCACCTTTTCAAACTATCTCTGTACCTTCTTTTCCATATTAGATGGTATAGACCTTTAGGGTCACAATCACTACTCATATAAATGCTAAGGACCCACAATCCTTTTGCTAAGGAAAATATTGAGTCTATGTTTAGAAACTCACACCTATGGAACAGTCAGGTTAGAGAGGAAGATTAGTTCTTAAACTTTCCTAGCAAGTAAACTTCTCTTCCTCTTAACAGGTAAAGAAAAAGTACATTGTTCCTTAACCAACACACAAATGGTGACCGCAATCACTAGATAAATTCACACTAAGATACTATAGAGCCAAAGATTCATTAACGCTTTCTGATCTGAATGTGTACATCTTCTGCCATCTATTCTTATGCTGTATAGAATCTGCCTTACATTTTCCTTAACCAGTACATGGCAAATAAAGTCTTGTCGACTGTTCTGAAGCTCAGAATTCCAGATGGTAATAATTTTCTATTAGAGGAAATTAAAGTCCAAATGAGTAAGAGTTAAGTAACAAAGGCAATCAAATGGACACAGCAACTTTCCTTTCCTTCCTGATTCTCATAGTCTAGGTTTATACAAAGTATGGAATCTGAATTATATTGTTCTCAATTTTCACCACACAACATGCTTCCCTTTTAAGAGTTTAACTATATGCTCCTGGTCTTTATGAAGCCTCCGTACAAGAGCATTCCAAATGAATAATTTCTGTCTTCTGTGAAGTCATAGTCGAAAACATAATCCACTACGCTGCACAACGGCAGAACCCACAGAATGTCTTTTTTGTTGAGTACAATGCTAGGAAAAAGTTTGTCTCTATAAACGAAGTAGCAGGCTTTCCTTCCACAGACAATGAATACTGTGTAATTTAATGCTATGCAGAGTAAGGAGCAGTTCCTTGTTAGACTTAGGGGGTTAGAAAACTTAAAGCCAAATGCAGTGAACAACAGTAAAACTGGCTCCTCTCAGACACCTGGTACCTGCTAATCTCTGTGCTCTTCTTGGATGGGTATTATGCTTTTATCTTTAATTGCCCTGCTCTTTTATACCATCTTTAATTCAATTAGCAGATTTAAATCCTCTAGAAAGCACCCTGAGTATGTGTGCACGTATGTATATATTTTCTCTCTTATAATTTTCCTTCTGATATTGCTTACATTTTCTGGTATCATTCTATATTTAATGATCTAAGAATTTAAAATGATAATGACACCATGAGGCTAATGTAATAAAGACCAAGCTGTCTGCATCATTAACTCCTCTTGTCCGCTGCCCCAACAAATCATGGGATGGGCTCAGTGGAAAAAGCGAGCAAAGCACCTTTGCAGTAGTCCGCGGGGTCCTCCTGCTCCTCATCGTCTGAACCCAGGATCTCCTCCTCTGGCTCTGGGGGTGCTGGGTCTGGCAGAGGTGGCGGCGGTGGTGGAGGTGGCGGTGGAGGAACTAAGGGAGCTTTCTGCTGAGGCTCCGGCCTGCAACAACAGAAGAAAAATCTCTATTTACTTAGAAGTAAATTTTGCATTATGGACACATTTAAGAGTTTCTTAATATGAGGGAAAAAAAAAAACCTTGTCACACACTAAGAAGAAATGCTGGTTAATGTCATTTCATCCATTTTAACTAATTTCAAATAATGTTTCAACATACAGGTCAGAAGGAAAAACTACCCTCACTAGCCAAAAAATATTTTTGCAGGTACATTTTCACCCAAAGCTTCAATATTTTTTACATTCTGACAATATTATGAAATGTGAGTGAAATAAAAGAGTATCCCTTCATGATTTACAAATATATCCCACAGAGATTATAAAAAGACAGATGAAAGCAGCCCTGAACTTATAAAGGGGCTTATTTTCTGTTATTTTAAAAATCTGAATTTCTTTCCCCATAGAAATAGTAGGAATGTGGTTAGGTTTCTTGGATAACTCATAAAAGCTGACTGATATGAACGGTAGCTGATACATGGTTATTTTCATTAAGGAATCCAGTTACCTATCAACTTTGTTTATCAAGAACACTGCCCCAAACTGGAAATTAAAGAAAATACTCACTGTCAGTAAAATACAAATACAGTCCATACATTAACGCAAGATTTGCAATTACCATTTCTAATTGTCGCAAAAAGGCTAAATGATGTTTAGTACACTCTTTTACAAAGAGCAGGAAAACCTGTAATACAAAAACTAAAAATAAAAAAGCTTGAGATGTAAACCTTCTTTCCGATATCTAGAATAACTCGAAGACATTTTAAATACATTTGCTTAGAAGTAAAGCATTCATTATGTAATTCTATAAAAATCAAGGTTTCACTTACTATAAAATTTAACTGCTATTTCTAACCATGTCCCATGGGAAAACTTGAACCTAAACGCCCCAGTTTGGGTGCGAGAAGCACATCTCTCAAGCTGTAAGCTGCCCTAACAATGAGCTGGCCCTGGCCGTGTGGGATAAGGGGTCAGGCTGACGGATGTGTTTTGAAGAGGCAGTGTCAGCAAGGCGAGCAGGGAGTCTCCAGTCTGGGGAGCAAGGAGAATCCCCTAAGCACTAATGTAGCAACTGCCATTTTTTTTGCCCTGCCCACTATTCATGCTTCCTTTCAACTTTTGAGACACTGCTACTCCCTGCACAACAGAAGGCTAGTTCCAGATCTTCTCTCTCCCCACTGTAGTCCAGCCTAAGGCTCACTCTCCAGCCCTGGAACCTTGATTAAGTCAGCTATCACAGGGTGATGTTCATACATAGCTGTAAGAGGCAGGGCAACTCCTCTGGCCAGTGCTCCCTTTCCAAAGTGAACCAGTGAATTCTTGCCAATCTAAAAGCCCCAAATAGCCTTTACTGCACTGCATTTAGCCTAAGTCAGCGGCAGCTCATTTATGTGGTGTGCCACCAAAAACTGAAACTGCTACAAGCAACAAAGCGGGGAGAAGGGATGAAAGGCAGCAGAGACACCATCGGCATGAGGAAGGGGTGGGGATCACATCCCACTGGTAACCTTAAGGAAAACACTGGTAAGTATGACTAAATACTTACCTAAAGAATGTTTATAAGCAAAAATGAATTTATGGAATCTCAAAGTTCCACCTCCCTGGGGAGCAGACATGAGGAACATGGTGGTGCTAAAGAGTTAACCATTCCTCCCAACGGGAACACTGGAAGGGAATAATCACAACCAAATGCCTGCATCGCTGCCAGAATACATCCAAAATTACCAACGGACCTGATCAAAGTGCAATAATCTTTCAGGCAGCTTTGCAAATGGTCGTTTTCTTTTTAACATACATGTCTTTACTGAAAGCAGAATGGTCCCAGGCAAGACAGGGCTGAAGGAAGGAGGCAGGAGAGAGATTATGACAGCTTCCCCACTTCCCCAGGGCAAGAGGATGTTAAGAGACATTCCTCAGGGATGCAGGCAGAACCTGCCTGACAAATTTGCTCCATCAGAAATACTTTGAAAGTTGGATATTTCTTCCTTAGAAATTTTATAAGGAAAAAAAACAAGATTCTCTAAATTTATAAGAAAAAAACACTATATTCCCTATAGAAACCATGCAACAATTAATGAAAAGAGAAGAACTAGAGGGTCTTGTTTTACCGGTGTGGGGCATACTATGCTCAACACTCTTGACATTTGAGCCAGATAATTCATTGTTATGGAGGCTGTTTTGTACACTGTAGAACGCTATCAGCATCTCTGGCCTCTAGCCACTACATGTCAGCAAAACCCTCACCCCTCATTTGTGACCATCAAAAATGTGTCCACACAAAAAATCATCAGATTTGTATGGAAGCAGAAAGACCCTGAATTGCCAAAGCTACCCTGAGAAAAAAGAATGAGGCTGGAGGCACCACTCTGCCCAACTTCAAATTATACTATAAAGCGACAGTAATCAAAACGGCATGGTACTGGCAGAAAGCAGACACATAGACCAGTGGAACAGAATCGAGAGTCCAGAAATAAACCCATATTTACATGGGCAAATAATTTTCAACAAAAATGCCAAAAATATACAGTAGAGAAAGGAAAGCCTCTTCAATAAGTGGTGCTGGGAAAACTGGAAAGCCACCTGTAAAAGAATGAAACTAGACTGTTGTCTATCACCACACACAAAAATTAACTCCAAATAGATTAAGGACCTGAATATAAGACCTGAAACAATAAAACGCATAAAAGAAAACATAGAACGAAACTCAAGGACCTGGGCCTTAAAGAGGATTTTATGAATTTGACCTCAAAGGCAAGGGAAGTAAAAGCAAAAATAAATGAATGAGACTACATCAAACTAAAAAGCTTCTGCTCAGCAAAAGAAACCGTCAACAAGGTAGTGACAATCATCTGAATGGGAAAATATATTTGCAAGCAACACTTCTGATAAGAGCCTAATTTCCAAAATATACAAAGAACTCATACGATTCAACAACAACAACAACAACAACAACAACAAACAATCCAATCAATAAATGGGCAGAGGAC
>NW_011888989.1:3584146-3645185 GCF_000151845.1 Pteropus vampyrus | reverse complement strand
AAATGTGGCTAGTCCAAACTGAGATGTGCTATAAGTATAAACTATGTATTGGATTTCCAAAATTTAGTACAGGAAAATGTAGAATATTTTATTAGTAATTCAATATTTATTACATGTTGAAATTAAATAATGTTTTGAACATAATCAAATATATTATTAAAATTTAATTCACCTGATTCTCTTTACTTTAACATAGCTACTAGAATACTTCAGAGGCTGGCATTATATTTCTACTGGATAGCACTATTCTAGACACTTCAGATTTACCGACACCAGGAAAAGGTTGGCCTCAAAATAGAGATTCCTGGTAACACCAATGATTATTTTTTCAAAGGCTTCTCCTAGTAACCTGCTTCATGCCACTTATTGCCAACTCTCAAATCACTCGATCTATCATGGTAAGATTCATTACAATGTAACTGCCAAATGTTATAGTCCCAATCAGTGATTCTTTTTCATCCCATCTGTTCTTGTTATTGCCTACCACGTAGGAGAAATACAGGTAAATCCGTCTTAGGGCAGATATATTCAAGAGAGAATGATGGCACACCATCTTTAAGGCTGGCTTCTTCAAAGTGGTTTCTGGTGGCTTCTACAGTACTTCAAAGCCTGGTTAAATCTCAATTGTTTAAAAGATCAATAAGTGACAAGTTATCTCACCAAATATATACTCATGAAATACATCAACAGATTAAAAACTATGCTTCAATTAATCTCATGAAAACCATCAAGAAGTTATCTCATGTAAGAATTACTAGAAGCACTTAAGAAGCCACAGGTGGATAAATATTTTCGACAAGGGTGCCAGCACAATTAAATGGTAAAATATTAGTCTTTTCAACAAATAGTCCTGGGGCCAATGGATATCTGTATCCACAAAAATGAACTTGTAACTCTACCTCACACATATATAAATACTAATTCGAAATAGGTTAAAGACCTAAGAAAAGGAATAAAAACTATAAAACTTAAAGGAAAAAAATTACAAGTAAATCTTATTCCCTTCCGTTAGGCAATGTTTGTTAGATATGACACTAAAAGCATAAGCAATAACAGACAAACTGGACTTGATCAAAATTAAGAACGTTTATGCTTCAAAGGGCATCATCAAAAGAGTAAAGAAAGCCCAAAGAATGAATGGAAGAAAATATCTGCAAACCATATGACTGATAATGGACTTATATTCAGAATATAAAAAGAACTCTTACAACTTGACAATAGAAAGACGAACCAATTTAAAAATGGGAAAAGGACTAAAATAGATATTTCTTCAAAGAAGATAAACAAAAAATCAATAAGCACATGAAAAGATGTTCGACATTATTAGTCATTTTGGACATGGAAACCAAAACCACAATGAGACACCGCTTCACACCCCATAGGATAGCTGTAACAACAACAACAACAACAACAACAACAACAACAACAACAACAACGAAAGATATAACAAGTATTGCTGAGGATGAAGGAATGGTCCTGGGACAAATGGATATCTCATATGTTGTAGCAGGAGTGTAATACAGCATAGCTCTTTTGGAATATCTGGCAGTTCCTAAAAAGTCTGAATTTAGAGTTACCGTATAACCCAACAATTCTACTCCTAGGTACGTAACCCAAAAGAAATGAAAACATATATCCCAACAAAACTTGTGCAAAAATGTTCATGGCAGCGTTATTCATAATAGACATAAAGGAGAAACAATCCAAATGTGCATCAACTGATAAATGCATAAATAAAATGTGGTATATCCTTACAATGTAATATTATTCAGCAATAAAAAGAAATGAAGTAGTGATCCATGTGGATCACTCCTGAATACATTACACTAAGTGAAAAATGCCAGCCACAAAAGACCGCATGTTGTATGATTCCATTTTATATCAAAATGTCCAGCATAGGCAAAAACTGGTGGATGCTTAGGACTGGGGTTTGAGGAAGAGGAGAGAAATGGAGATTGACTGCTATTAGGTACAGGGTTTCTTTAGGAGGTATGAAAATGTTCTACAAGGTGATGGTTGCACAACACTGTGAACATCCTGAAATAAATTGTACACTTTGAACATGTGAATTGTGTTATAAGTTACACCTCAAAAGGCTTTTTTTAGAAACACAAAAGCCTATACAACTATATAATATCTTTTGATGACCACTTTATACTTTTATGATGTATATGCTTGCAAAAAAAAGAAATAGCTACATTTACATTTAAACATGCACAACTGCCCCAGCCACATTCACAGTGAACAGAAATATGTAGTTCTGTAAAAAGGAGACAGAATCACACAAGGCACTAATCTGAGAATATTTCTCAACATAACAAGAAATACATCGCCTCAGAGACTGAAATAAAAAATTTAGAAAGCAAAATTCCAACTAGTCATTTACATTTTTCACAAAGAATTATATTTATTTTGCCTTACATAAAACACAACTAAATATTCTAATCATTATCCCCAAACAGGGCCACTATAACAATGCAGTTTTAAAAAGATGAAATGTTGCCATTGCAACCAGATGGGCGTTCCGATTTCCTTCCAGTTGCTACTTCTTTTGAACAGAGAAAAGGAGAAGTAAACTTCACATTTGGCAGAGTGGGGAAAAGTCCTTTCCTTTGTTATCAGCCTAAATGGCAACTGACAGAATTTTAAAACTTCATTCATTCAATTAATCAATAAACAAAATATAAAGAAAAAGAGTTCAAATGAATTGCTCCAGGTAGTCTTCTAGTGACATTCACATAAAGTCAGATTTCATTTTCTTTCTTCCCTATGTCCACCATCTAACCTAAAACTCACTCTCTTCCTCCCTCCTTCTCATTCTCCCTCTCTCGGTAGAAACTGTTAGCCTAAGAAACATGCAATCTAGCATTTCCACTTAAGGATAGAATCCACCAATAAATACCTTCTCTACAAAGAGCTTCCCTAAAAAAGCTTGCTGTAACCCTGGTACAGCCATGCAGCTGGGGAGGAAAAGGCCATAATGATTCATGTATTCCTCTCTAATAAAAAGAGAATTTCTACAATTTGTACAAATCGGACCTAAATGTGAAGTGTCTGCTGTGGTGGCCAGAATTCTAAATTAGCCCCAGTGACCCTCACCCCTGTATAATTCCCTGTTCCTCTGAGTAGATCCTGTGAATGTCATAAGATCACTCTTGTTATTATATTGTTATATGACAACAGGGCAGCTACACTGGGTGGGCCTGACCTAATCACATGAGCCTTTTACAAATAGAGGGTTTCCTCTGGCTAGTCACAGAAGAAGTCAAAAGGATGTGCTCCAGTTGGCCTGGATAAAAGCAAACATACAGCTGCGAATTGCCCAAGAGGGCAGCAGAGCAAGAACTGCACGGGACTCTAGGAATGAGAGAGGTCCCCAAACAACAGCTGGAAGGATAGCAAGAACTTTAATGCAAGGAAATGAGTTCTGCCAATACCAGTGAGTGATCTGGGATGAGGGCTTTGAGTCCCAAATGAGAACGGCAGCCTCCGCCAACAGCTAGATTTCAATCCACCAAGAATCCAGCCACGCTGTGCAGGCCAAACTTCTGACCTACATAACTGTGAGTTAACCGTGGGTATGTTTTAAGCTGCTATATGTGTGTCATTTGTTATGCAGTAACAAGAAATAAATAGAGATGTCAAGTTCTCGATAAGTAATAGACTAGTTCACGTTAAATTATCAGATTTTGGCCTCGACAGTGAGATGTGGGTTGTTTGTTTTTTTTTTTTTTTTTTAATAATTGGCCAGAAGAATTAAGGAAGCTGGATAAATCAAGAATGGGAGCCAATTCTCTTTGGGGCATAGACATGCATACTAAAAAAAAATTTGTTCCCCAAATTCCAACAGAATCAATCATAATTCTAAGCCAGTTACTTCAGACTTTCCCATTTTCTAAAACTGCATTGTTTTTTAGAATATGGAACATAGCCAACTAAAAGTTAGTGAAGATGTAAGTAAACCAATTAATCTACATTTTAGACAACACAGAAGTTGATGGCTTAATCACCTAGCAACACATATATGTCATGGCTCCATCTTATGCCACGGGTACTGTTAATATTTTATAAAACATCTGTGGGATCTGGCAGAAAAGTTTACACCAAAGAATTCAAAGGCATGTAAAATTAACACCCACTGATTCCACAAATACTCAGAATGATGTCTACCACATGATAGGATGCATACCACTGCACAAAGGGACCCAGCACTGAAGGAGGCATGGTCTAGCGAGGAGGAAAGAAATGCACGTGAAAACAAGGACCAAGAAACAGGGTGACCAGAAGCACAAAGCCTCACCGAGGAATGATCTAAAATTCCAAGGAGTCTGTGATCTATCCTTAAGGCAACGAGAAGCCACTGAAATGCAATTTTAGGATCAGAGACTTGCTTTCTGCAAAGAACATGTTGAATCGTGTGTAGAATGGGTAGAAAGGATAAAAGCTGGAAGCAAGGACACTAGTGATGAGTCCAGAGAAGAGATGATGAAAACCTGAACTCGACCTGGCAATTTATTTGCTGGAGATGCATGTTTGTCTCCTATATTTCTGGTAATAAGATAGTATAATCATTAATTTGGATAAAGAACAGAGGAGCAGGAGGAAGAGGAGGAGGAGCAGGAGGAGAAGAAGAGGGAGGAAGGGTTTTCAGAGAAAACTTACTTCTGTTTTGGCTCATCTGAGTTTGAGGAACATGTAGGATGCCCAGCAGTGTAGAAATATAGTAGACTGCTTGATATATAGAATTTATAGCTAAAAAACAAAGGTTTGGGCTGCAAATAGAAGCAGAGGTCATGAGCAAGTAGCTGGTAGTTACTTCAGTTCCATGCATGTTTAAGTGCCAAGGAAAAATGAGGAATTAAAGGGACAAGGGCAGAGCCACCTTCAGAGCTGAAGTACAAAGTTATTCAAGCTATCAATAGAATCTAGACTTCCTGGCTCAAGATCTACAGGCAATGATCCATATTATAAACATCAATATAAATTCATTAATTTCAAATACAGATTTTAGAGGCAGACATGTATAAAGACTTCATGTAAGCTGATGACCTTTTACATTAGGATGAAATATACATATAATAAGAACTAGCAAACTAAGGACCAATATGTGCTTCTATCTAAAAGCTCTGTAGGCCTTCTGAAGCCAGCTGCGTGCAGGTTATACTGCTACAAAAAAACTGTTTACTAAGACCTATATGTTGATGAAACTTACCATAACCAGTCATCATTGCCTCATGCTACTCAGGAAATAACGCAAAATGTACCACTTTGGACAAGACTTCTGCAAACCTCCACAAGCTTTAAATCTGAAAGTAACTATAAATATACAATAGCCATTAGCCAAATTAATTAAAACTGAATAAAATTTAAAATTCGGTTCTTCAGTCACTCTAGCCTCATTTCAAGTGCTCAATAACTATGTATGGATGGGTGGCTAGTGGCTCCAGTATTGAGCAGTACATATAAAGAAGATTCTATCATCACAGAAAGTTCTTCTGGACAGCACTGCTCAAGGCTATATTTTAGCAGCATGAACCTCTTCTAGTATATTATTTTCAGTAAGTAAGATGAACTGAAAAGACTTTGGAACAGTTTTCTATACAGCCCACAACTGGAAGTTTTAAAATAAACTGTAAGATGATAAATAGAGAGGGTATATCCACTTTAAATTTGATAGATGATTCCAATATCTGAACACTCTTTGGGGCTCAATACACCACATTATTGGAATTCATCTTACTGATATACTCAGTGACAATGTCTGTAAACGGCAATATATTGGGACCTAAATGTCCATTAAAAGAGTACTTGTTGATAATATTATGATAAATTATTGCACATGCATAACAACTCTGCTAAAAGTAATGAGGCAAATGAAATTAAGAAAATTCCATTCTTAATGACATAAAAATAATAAAATA
Organism: Pteropus vampyrus; assembly: GCF_000151845.1. Taxonomy (NCBI): domain Eukaryota; kingdom Metazoa; phylum Chordata; class Mammalia; order Chiroptera; family Pteropodidae; genus Pteropus; species Pteropus vampyrus. The sequence continues at coordinate 3,639,264 of NW_011888989.1, read as the reverse complement.
CTTAGGAATAAATTTAACAAAAAAAAACTTAAACACTTATGCTATGAAAACTAAACATTAATGAAAGAAAATTTAAAAGACCTAAATAAATGGAAGGACATTGCATTTTCATGGATTGGAAACCTAATACTGTTAAAACGACAATAAGCCCCAAACTGACCTACAGATTCAATTCAACCCCTATCAAAATACCAGTTGGCTTCTTTGCAGAAAATAACAGGACATTTCTAAAATTATTATGGAAATGCAAAGGCCCAGAATAGTCAAAACAGTCTTGAAAAAGAATAAAACTGAGACTCTCACTTCTTGACTTCAAAACTTACTATGAAGATATAGTAATCAAGACAGTGTGACTATAGACATAAAGATGACATAAAGACGAACATAAGATCAATGGGAATTAAGGGTCAAAAAATAAACCCTCACATTACACTTAACTGATTTTTCGACAAGGGTGCCAAAGGGTGCCAAGACCATTTGATAGGGAAAAGTTATCTTTGATAAATGGTGATGGTACAACTAAATATCCACATACAAAAGAGTAAAACTGGACTCCCGACTCACACAAAACACATAAATTAACTCATAATAGTTCAAAGACCTAAATGTTAAAGGCTAAAACTATATAAAACTAGAAAAGATGTTTATCATTAGCCATCAGAAAAATAAAAATCAAAACCACAATAAGATACCACTTTACACTTACTAGGATAGCAATATCAAAAAGACGGGTATTAAAACAAGTGACGGCAAAAATTAGAACCCTCAATACACTGCTTATGAGAAAAGAAAATGGTGAAGTCATTTTGAAAAACACTTGAAAATCCTTAGGCAGTTTCTCAAAGCATTAAACAGAGTTACCATATGACCTAGCAATTCCACTCCTATATATATATCTAAGAGAAATGAAAACATACATCAAAATAAAACCACATAAATGTTCATGGCATCATTATTATTAATAGCTAAAAGGAGAAATAATCCAAATGTCCATTAACTGATGACTAGATAAATAAAAATGTGGTATATCTATATGATGGAATATCACTCAATAAAAAAGAATGACAATAAAAAGAAATGAAATATTGACAAATGCTACAAAATGGATGATCCCTGGAAACATTCAGGTAAATCAAAGAAGCCAGTCACTAAAGATCATTATTGTATGAATCCATTTGTATGTAATTCCCACAACAGACAGAAAGTAGATTAGTAGCTGTTTATGGCTAGGAGGAAGGGAGGGGGAAAGGGGTGACTACTTAAGTATACAGAATTTCTTTGGGGAGTGATGAAAATGCTCTAAAATTAGGTGGTTGGTGATGGTTGCACAACTCGTATACTGAAAAACCTTGTAATTGTACATTTTAAATTAGTAAATTGTATAGTATGTGAACTACTACTCAATAAAGTGGTTACATAAAAATAATGAGGCCGTCCTTTATGTACTAATATGACGATATATCACTAATGAATACAAAAGTGCAGAGCATCTGTGTGCTGCATGTATCGTTTGTTTTACATACACACAAAGCATGTGCCTCATGTTCACAGAATGTCTCTGGATGGAGCAATAAGAAACTGACAATAGCTCTCTCTAGGAAAAGGAACTCAATGACTGGTGATCAGGGAAAGGAATCAACTTCAAAAATTTCCTATACTCCTTTCATACTTTTGCAATTTAGTAGTATGTGTATGACTACTGAAACAAATTAATTTATAAGGACAGGAAAGGAAAATAAGGAGAGAAAAAGTAGATGCTGGGAAAGTGGTCATATCTATGACCTGCCCACCCCACAACGTCCCCACCCCCAGCACCAGGGAGAATTTACTAAAGAACAACATAGTAAACTATCTAGGGCATGGGCAAGTCACACCTAACTCTATTTTAGAACTGAAGAGTTAGGATAAAAGTCAAAATCCAAACAACATGCAACTTTCTGGTAGAAAGGTTATAGGTTAGGTTTGAATACTAGGTTCCATCACTGAAAAATCCATGAAAACTCAAGCCAGTGACAACTTTTCTAGGCCTCTAACGAAGGTTAGAGTGTTGTGATAACGATAAATGATGACATAAACTCCCTGGTACAGCAACTGTACAATGTTAGGCAGTCAAAGGTTAATCCTCACCTTCCCATCCTTCTGGTGTATAGTTACAATGAATCTGTTTCCTTAGCAGTGGTGACTAACAAGTACACCCTGATGGATCACACTTAATACTGCTGCTACTAGACCTCTGGGCCTCTCTGTTCATCTGTGAGTGTCCTAATCCAAAGGTCAGCATCAGCTCCATCACTTTAACCCCTCCACTTCTACACCCATGTATATTATGATCATTAGGTAAGAGATTTAAGTTTCACAAGGATCTCTATTGTTAATGACAACACAGTTCTCACAAGGCAATATGACAAAATGGGTTGTATTGCTGTTAATATCACCTTTGAAGAAAAATACGTCTAACACAGATTTTTAAATTTTCAAGAGTAAGCCCAGCTCCCATCACGGTGATGGCAGCCTTCCTTCTGCTGCGGCAAGGACTAGCCAGAGCGCTGAAGGCTATGCCCCTAGAAGGACCAGAGTTTCAAGGACTTGCTCTTACAGCTTCTCTCTATAAAATCAAGAAAGAGTGACAAGGGAATGCCACCAAATCCAAAGAAGCCAAGTGCACCAAAAAAGCCTGCACAAGCCAGCTCCACGAACCCTTGGGCAACACCACCTACAATAATTTCCAGCACTATGACTGCACCAGGCACGCCCTCCCTTCCTAGACCTAAAACAGAGGAGCCTCCTGAAATTTAGGCTGCCTCAGCCCTCTTCTGGACGAGTCACCTCACCACTCGGCTCAGTTTAAAGATCACCCTTACACTATCTTTGCTGCATTCTTCCCTGAGAAAATAAAGTCTACTCGAGTAAAAAAATAATTGACTAGCAAGCAAACTGCTTAATAAATGTTGTCCAATAACACCTGACTTGTTCCGACTAGGTCTTTTTTGACAAGGACAAAGTTTAGCTTAGTCCTCAAAGAACTTCTTGTGCACCAGAGTTCCACACAATGAGTGTTACACAACAAAGCTGTTCCCATCTTAAAAAGTGCTTCCCTCGGAGGTAAAAATACAATTTACAACCACCAGCATGGAATTCCGGTCACCTCAAGATTTGTTAGTCCTCTGCAACACATTCCGTGGTGGGGTGTGGGGTGCGGAGGGGAGAGACTTAAAATTAAGAGACTGGAAGATGGACCTGAAGAAATCATCTAGGATGCACTGCACAATGATAAAGAAATAATAGTTGAGAACTCTCCAGATGTGATAAAGACAATATGTCTCAGATTCAAAGTGCGTAAAGTGTGCCAGTTAAGAGAAATCCACAGTACAGTAAAACAAAGAACCCCAGAGCAAAGAGAAAAAAGTAGGGTGGAAAACACGGTCAGATATTCTATACAGGAGTGACAACTGCACTGTCACTAGACCTCTCAAAGGAAAGAATGGAGGTCAAACAACAGTATTTTAAGATCATCAAAGTACTGATAGCTAATAACCATCATTCTCATTGTATACCTGGCTAAAGAAAATGACATATACATAAAGCAAATAAAAACACTTTGAATTCAACAAAAATTTGAGTTTACCACTGACTTCTAAAGAAAACTTCTTTAAATATAAATATTTATTAATATATAAATTTATAAACTTCTATATTTCAGGAAGACAAATAAATTATTAGGAAAGAAGGTCTAAATTATAAGGGAAAATGGTGATTCATAAGAAACTGATCAATATCCAAGTATATCAAAACACTGAATATGTGTCTCCAGGCTGGCAATAAATACATTACTTAAAATAACAATATTTTGAAAAGCAAACTCTTCAATAACAGTACTATTCTGAGCACTCTACTCATAATTAACTCACTTATTAAGTTAATTCTCAAACTACTCTGAGATAAGTACTATTATTCACCTCATTTTCACAGTTGAATATCACGAGGAGCAGGGGGTAATAATGTGTTCAAAGTCATACAACTAGAGCCAGAAAGGAAGCCTAAACAATGGAATAACTACTAGGCAGCAACTGGAAGCTGTGAAATACTTTGAGCCCAACTTTCTGGTGAAACTAAATCTGCTGCTGATCACCAGTGGACTTGGTGGAGGGGAGGGTAAGTGGCAGATGGCAGACACTGGAAATGGATGTGAATAGGAAACACTTAGGAACCACAGTCACTGACATGAGAGGATTCCTCTATTGCAGGGGTCCCTAACCCTCAGGCCAAGGACCTGTACCGGTCTGTGGCCTGACAGGAACCGGACAGCACAGCAGGAGGTGAGTGGTGGGGCAAATGAGCTAAGCTTTATCTGTATTTGCAGCTGCTCCCCAGCGCTAGCATCACCACCTCAGCTCCACCTCAGATCATCAGGCATTAGAGTCATAGGAGCACTGGCCCCTGGTGTCAAAAAGGTTGAGGACCACTACACTGATATTCACTTACAGCATTCAGGCTTCTCCAATCAGTGAGTGTGACTAAGCTTGAGAGAAGGTCCAGGAATCTGCACATTCGATAAGCACTCCGGGAGACTGTGCAGGTGGTTCAACGGCCAAGCTTTTAAGAAATATCATTACCATATGCATTGGTCTATGCCATTTTATATATAAGGTGTTTGAGCATCCTCGGATTCTGTTATCTATGGGGGTCACAGACCAATACCCCACCACAGATACCGAGGGATGACTGTACATGCACATGTAACCACTATAACCATTACATACAAGTCTTTAGTCTAATTTTCTATTTGACAGTGTACAGTCTGGATATTAGGTGTCAGATAAATCTTTAGACAAATGTGCCAGTTTAAAGCTCTCCAAAAGATGATGGTAGAAAGGATATACTGTGGCTAAACAATGGAATAACTACTCAGCAATAACAAGACGATAAACAACAAATACAACATGAATGAACTCAAAAGCATGATAAGTGTGATAAGTGAAAGAAGTCAAACACAAACGACTACACAGTATATAATAAGTCCATTTTTAAAAAAGGCAAAACTACAGTGATGGAAGATCAGTGGTCGCCAGGTGCTAAGGACTAGGGGGAGGGTACTAACTGCAAGGGAACTTTTGGTGCTGATAAAATGTTACCTACTTCATGACTGTGGTTGTGGTTCCACCATGTATGTGTACATTAGTCACAACTCACTGAATTGTATACCTGAAATTGGCGAATTTTCTTTTATGTAAATTATAACCTAATAAAGCTGATCAAAAAAAAAAAAGACCATCAGAGCCACCCGCAACCCCTCCTCAGTCACTGATGTTAACGGGTGGAAAACTCAGTCCCAACTTTCACCACCTACTTTTATACCATTCACTACCTTTGAAGGGCAGTATTAAACAGGTGAAAAGACAAAAGCTTTAGAGTGGAATGTAAGAGCCTTACCAGAGGTGGAAGAGAAATTCAAAACATAAGGCGGTGCTGAGACTAGCACCCATGAAACTAGACACTACAAATTACTCTCTTGTTCATCAATTATTCACTTGTTCATCACAGATGACACAATGCCATGACGGTACAAGTTTATCTGCCACCTGAAGACTGTCCTGAAAAACATCACATCCATCTCTGATAGGGCAGGCACTAATGTACTCCAGCCTGAGCAGCCCACCAACTGCCAAAGAGAAATGAGACTGTGATGTTCTCTCCTTCCTTTATGTCATAACTTCCATGATTCTACTCTACGGTTCCAAATTCTGCTTGATTACGCAAGTACAGAGAAGATAGTTCATTTATTTGTTCAAGAAATGTGGACCAAACTACTTTTTTGATAAAATGAGTAAACTATGGGTCTTCATTCATGGAACCAGACCTAATAGATTAGATCAGAAAGGTATACAAATAACAATATAAAAATCAAGGCAGACAGTGGTTTGAAGACATTACTTCTTTAATTAACTCAACAGATATTCAACTGTTAAAAGATCCAGGTGATAAAATGACAAGAACAAAATATACAAAAAGCAGAAATGTTCCCTCTGGCTAGTTGAGTCTCAGGAAATGCTTACTTAGAGAAATGAAGGATGACTGAGGTTTATCTATGAGGAAGAAAACGTTCTGGGTAGGTAGGGAAAGGGCTTTTGAAGCAGGAGGAACTGCATGAATGAGCACAGGTATGGCAGCAGAAAACGGCTTTTCTAGTTTTGTTGATATACAAGGCCCCCACAGTAGAATACTGGCAGAAATGCTAGATAGGTTGGGACCAGATTTTGACACTCTTGAGTGAAAAATATGGAGTTTATTTCTGATAGGATATAAAATGCCATGCAAAATTTAATTTATTTAAGAAGCAGTAACACAATAGTCTTAAAGAGGACTATACAGCACAATCATGTAGAAGCTTTTTCAAAAAACAAAAGCCTAGAACCAGGAGATCCTGACTCTGTAGGTCTGGAATGTGGTCTGGGTACAGATCACTAGGAGACTGACACACACCCATGGTTACGAACCAAGGCTGCACGGAATCATTGCAACCTCTAATCTATCTTCCGGAAATAAACTAAAGTGTGTCTATGATTCATATACAAGCAAGAAAAGCAGATACAAATAAGAATTTCTAATGCTCCAAAATATTTCAGGATTAGGAAAGCCACTTTAATAAATATTTCTTAAAAAGTTATTAATCAATCTGTTTCAATCACATACTTCAAGTACAACCAAGTTTTAGTTAATTCATTAATATTTACTTACGTATTCGGGTTCCAACTCAGAAAAGCATAGCTAAAGGACTTCTAATTCAAACACAACTAACATGTACATTTTTCTTCTCTCCTTTTCATAGCAAAAAAATAAATAAATAACAAAACCCAAAAGAACAATGACAATAGAAAAGTTAAAATCAAGAAACAAGAAACTCAACTATGCTTAGAAAACAAGTGAATGGAGGAGGTAATAATACCCAGAAGAACATAAGCAACTACAACCAAAAGTGACTGCAGAAAAAGGCACCAGAAACTGCCCGCCCAGAACACCAGAGTATCAGCAGCACAGCTGGGGCGTGGGGGGATGTTGGGGAGGAGGCTGTCGGGGCAAGGGTGGGGGGTGGGAGGGGTGGAGCGGGGTGGAGGGATGCTGCTGAACACAGAGCTCAGCAGGATGGATCCATTGCCCTCTCCACACATCCCCATGCCCAGTGTAGCCAGACTGCAATCTTTCCTGAGGCAAAGACAGGACATTTTGGAGACAATAGACACAGAAGGTATAGTAAGGTACTGAGATTAGAAACAGTTTTGATGAATATTGACAATCTCAGACTTCTTACTCCACTCTCCTTCCAGAACATATGTCCAGCTCCTCTCTCTCCCCTGGACAGGAACATGAAGAACTCTTCGCTGAAGAAACTGAATAGCTACACTCAGGCCAGGCCTATATATAATCACGATAGAGTTTTTTTGCCTGTGTACTGAGCACAGATCCTTACGTACACATTAAATAATATATGCTGAATGAAAGAAATCAAAATTTAAAAAGTATATACCTGCTACTTTTTAAATCATTAAGCCTATAATCTAATACTTTTGATATCATTATCTTACACTGATTCTAACCTTCAATGAAGTTCTAAAAATTTTCTGTATTAAAGAATATATTTCTTAGTCCTTTCTTTCCCCCAAATATGCAGTAAATAATAAGGTGGCATTTAAAAGTATAAGAAATTCTGTTGAATAGAGATACTATTTCTACATACGAGTTCATCTGTAAAGAATCCTACTAATGACTCAGTCATGCCAGTGGCAAGAACAGACAAATATTCCCAACCAGTGTATACTTTTCCTAGCGGCGTACAAATAGTTGATTCATCATTACTTATTATGGAGAATTTTAGGAACTCAAACAATATATGACTTAAATCCTAAAGAGTAAGTTTTCATTTAAATGATTGTTTTAAAATCAGCAGACAAAAAACTAAATACAGACCAACCCCGCCACCCCCCCAAAAAAGGTGGAGTTTAAATGTGACAATACAATTAATATTTTATATACTGAATGCTTTACATAATTGTTTCTCCTAATTTTGGGATCCATTTATAGTTTTGACTGCCCAACTTGTAATACCTAGCTAAAATAAAAATTCTTTCCATAGTTTGCTACCATAGAAAACATACTAACAAAAAAAAAAAATTCTTGAAAACTACATATCACTTATATGTGGGATATAAACCTAAAACAACAAACAAAAAGGACAAACAAACAGAGACTCATGGACATTGACAATAAACTAGTGGTTACCAGAGGTAAGAGGGGAGGAAGGAGGTAGATGGGGTTAAAGGGACAAATATGTGGTGACAGAAAGAAATCTAACTATGGGCATTGAACACACTGTTGAATTGTACACCTGAAACTTACTAGATTTTGTTAACCAATGTCACCATAATAAAAAAATAATAATAAGGTTTTTTTAAAAAGATAAAGATCAAATGATGTATGTGGTCTGCCTCTAGGCCACTGACACACAAATCTGAATAAACTAAGGACCCCTTTAAAGGAAAAAAAAATCTGAAACTAGAGTATCATTCTAGTATAACTGTAATACACAGTTTTCACTACAGTTCACTTTAACCACTTTGTTCATCAAAACAGATTCCCAGTCCTGATTTTTGTCATCTAAGAATGTCTCATTTGTTTCAAAGGGTATCTTGAATTGTTTTAAAGGTTTTAAAGGAACATTGGAGGAGAAACAATAATGACATGTGCCGAACAATAATTCTTTGAAATTGTGGGGAAATAAGAGTAGACACTGATCAAATCCATTATAAATCATTAATTTAAAAAATATTAGCAGTATTTATTTGGTAATCAGAAAATGAATTTCATGTGAGGGAACTTGTGTAAGAATGAGGTTTACTAAAACCATTCACTATCTTTTAACAAAAACCTCTAAACTATATTACACTATTGCCTTTGTACTCGTCTTTACAAATTAATATTTTGATACTTTCATTAAATTTGAAAAGGACAGGGTAGTGGTTAAAAACATGATCTTAAAAGGTCATAGACCTGGTTTAACTTCCAGCTCCATCAGCTGTGAGCCCTGTTGCCTTGAGCAAGATATTGTACCTCTTTAATACATAGTTTCCATGATCTTATTCATTCCTCCAGCTACTAAAGCCCTCAAGCTCCTTTCTTTGGGTCCAACAAGCATCTCTGCCTGCCTGCTAAACCGTGTACAGAAGAAAATTTGTACATTTCTTCTGGGATCTCAAACCAACATCACACCAAAGCCAAACGCTACTTTTATCCCAACCACATCTGTTTGCCAAGGTCTATGCCCCAGACCATTCTCTGACTACTTTCTTGCTATCCATCCCTGAATCCTGATGATGTTCCTCCTACGGCTGTCTCCCTTATTCATTCCCCTGCCTTAAATGTCATCCTTCATCATCCATCTCTGACAGCGTGACCTCTTTCTCATTCAACCCACCACCCTCCTTTATCAGAGCCAACTTGCCAAAATTGATATGACCCTATGTTTTTTCTGCATGAAAAGTAGTATTTATCTTAATTCAAATTACAAAAATACTCAACCACTATTAAAAATATGTAAATGACAGACCTATAAAGAAACTAATTATTTACAGTCTTAGTGTTGAAATAAATCATAATATCTCCATGTATTTACTCCCAATTTTTACCCAGCTATTTTGGCATAATTTGAGTTCGTTCTTTTCATGAGCATTTCTCTAAGTATCATTTTAATAGAGTTCATCATACAGATCTACCAAAATTACTTAACCATTCGTTTCCAGTCTTGAGAGATTGTATATAATACTGTGAAAAACATCTTTAGTCACACATCTTTGCCTGTATTTTACAAATCACTTTCTTGGGCACATTCTCAGGAGTAAATTATCAGGACAAAGATTATACACATTTAAAATCCAAACATACTACCAGTTTGTTATACAAAAATCTCAACTGCTTAAGCTGGGCTCCTGCATGTCTTCTACTGGGGACATCCTAAGAACAAAAGAAAGGATCCTTTGGTTCATAACTTTTCCAATAAGTAGCATTCTTTGCTGTAAAAAGTAATAAATTAACTACAATCCGTAGAGTTTGCAACTTAAAATCTAAAGTAAGATTTGCTCAAACAATAACTAAAGATAATATTCTAACATTTTAAGCAGAATGGAGTTTATTCACAGCAAATTCATTTGTAAGTTGTAAAACTTCTATTTTTTTACCTACTTCAGTATCTATTTTAGGTATTGCTAACTATTTAAAATATTGTCCTATTCATTCCTTATAAGTGTCTCATGATTACATTTTTAAGAGCATTCTGGTATAAATACACTAATTGAATCAATAACATGATTTTTAAAACATACTTCCAAAGGATTTGCACTTATGTGCAACTATAACCTTACTGACCATTTATTATATAGTTATGTGTTTGTTTCATCATGAAGGAGATTGATATGGCCCTTAACCTCGTGGAGTATTTTGTTGGAACTACACTAAAATCAGAACAGGGAAGTTTATATTTATAATTTTACTGGTAAAAAAAAGCCAGCTAAACTCTAGTTCCTGCTATGAGCTAGGTACTACCTATATGCTTTCACATTTATTCAAATAAATTTTTTAACTAATTTTTTTAAAGGGACATATGGTACAGAAGAAACGTTCTCTATTGATGCCAACTTCACTTTGTGCAAAATGACCCTAGTATAGGATTAAGTGGATGGGTCTACCACTAAGTGCACAGAGATACCGCAGGGGACCTGCCCAGAGCCTCTCAGTCCAGAACAGGCATGTTGAGGACATATGATTTCACAATCTTAACTCCACTTGCCCAGAAAAGGCTCAAAAGCAATAATTCCAAAAAAAGATTCGTGCATCTCTTCAGCTAAAATAAATAATTAATTTAAAAAATTAAAAGACTACAGCTATTCTTTGTCATCACCTTCCAAATCCTTTCTGTAGGCTCAGAAAACATGACAAGACCTTTTCTGAAGGTTTCTAACATGACCAGTCACAGGTTTCCTTTCCACATTTCCTTTCCACAACCCAGGCAGAACATGACATTGGAGCCTGTTTCTTCACAATGTGTCCCTGCCATACCTCCCTACCTGAATTTATCTCCCATCTCAGCTCAAATTTGTGTCTTCTGCCTCATAAAAGACTTTCCTCCTTACTCTATCTTGCCAAATTATATTCTTCCTTCAACAGTAAAGTCATGTTTGATCAACTAACTCCCTGTGAAGTATCTGTGTCCTCTACAGATCTAGACAAGAGCACTTCCTGCAGAGTCCCTCTGCATTTTAATTAACTGCATACACATTTTCCTCTCCCACCTGCAGGCTTTAATGCCTCCTCCACACCACCCAATTCCTGGTTTGGTGCCTTGCACAATGGAAACTTTCAAAACTGTATTCTTACTCTCACCTGTGTTTTAGGTAGTTGAGATGAAGAACAAAAGAACTCTGGAAAATTGAGTTCTTGCTGTATGGGTATTTAATCTGTTAGGTCAGGAAGACAGCACATGTTAAAACATTTAACTATTTCTTTAATTTAAACATATGAAATCACCTCTTTATTTTAAAAAGTATGTACTAAATCCTTTCTTATCCTTAATTTTTATAAATGTCAAACATAAGAAAATGATTTACCTTATAATTCTGGATAATATATGTGAATTTTAAAAAGCAAAAAGCCTTATCTGGGAATTCCTTCAGTACTTTATAAAACTGCCTGACCAGTGAAGGGTTCAACACAAAGCTCATGTCGTCATAAATTAATTTAAAGGAGGACTCCAAACTACTCACTTTAATCCTGCTCCCTGAGAACAACAGTCTGTTTTCTTATTGTAAGTAAAATATGCTTCCAGGAGTGATGTTTTATCTTTACAAAGTAATAACTGACTTTCGAAAGACACTAAAAACTGTAAAAGATTCAAATATTCACTATGTTGGTCGTGTACTTTCATTCAACAAAAATTTACTAAATACCAACTATGTGCCATGCATGCATTGTACTGGGCACTATGCTGATTTACAAATAAGAGGACAGAATCTCCAATAATGAAACACACAATATCATGCTTGCTTGCATTAATGACTACTAACATGTCAACTCTTTGAAGATTTTTAAGCAACAGCTCTAACATATAAAGACGGATGTAGAGAAGCAAATAAGGTTTCATTTTACTAGCCAGGTGCATCTCAAGCATGTTCTTATAGAAAAACGGTTTATATTTTATGGTGTCAGTTAAAATTGCAGCTTTGGTTTTTATCAAATCTCTTTCATGTGGTGAGGACAACAAAGTAATAAAAGAATAAATGCAAAGCTGGCTTCCTGAAACCAGTTACAACTAAAACAGAAGTTAAAATTAGAGACCTAGGAAACGATGATATTACTTTTAAAATTCTTGTAATATTTGAGAAAGCTAACTCATGAAGAAAAAAAACACCAATACCTAATAGTACATCTAAAATTTCTATAAACATATATAAATTGTATTATCAGGCAAAACCATTCTCCATTATCATTACCAGTATCTCCATTACTGTTCAAACAGGTCCAGTTCTTCCTTGTACATCTGAAACTAATATTGTACATTAGCTATATTTTAATTAAAAAATCATTTTTACAAAATCAAGCTAAAAATTAATAGCATAATCATCTTCCTATAGAAAACTGTGACTAGTCATTGAGTTTTCTGCATCTGCCACCTATAACCTAATACAGCTCTTGTGTTTACCCTTCCCAGGAAGAGCACCGCCTTCTACATAGCTCAGTGGTAACCAGGGAAGTGTGGGGACCTTCCTCGCCTTCGGCCACTGTCCCTAAATCTGATCGGCCACTAACAAATTGACCTATTTGATGTCTAGAGACCCTGCCCTTTCCACTCTTGCTGCCCTCTGTACAGTCCACAAATACCCAAACACTGAATTATTACCATGTTTCCCTCAGCCTCCGCTCACCTGATATATGTCCCACACCGTAGTGAAAGCGACCCTTTGAATGTGATCTTTTCACTCTTTTCTTAAATCCTCTGCCCTCAAAATAAAGCAAAGGATATTCTTAACATGATAAAGACAATTTTGACATTCCAGGCCCTGCTTACTTCTCTAGCCTCATCTCAATGCCTTTGCTCTTTTTTGTTCCTCCCTCTTGCTTATTATATTCCATTGTTTCAAACATACAGAACAGGTATTCCTACCTGCAAAGTTAACAAATCTTAACATTTAGTTATATTAGCTCCAGATCACTTTAAATTAAGGACTAATTTGTTCTAGACAGGGTTGAAGCCTCCCAATTCCTTTCCCCTCTCTTCTACAGGTAACAGCTATCCTGAAATTAAGACTCATTATTCCTATGCATATTGTTATACTTTGACCATACAGCTTGTACCAATCAATGTTACACACTGTATCAAACTGTGTGTGTAATTCCACAAAATATTATTTTTCACTCAATTTGCCTTCTGAGATTTATCCATGTTAATGTACATAACTCCAGTTCTCATCTGAACTGTCATACAGTATTACATTGTCTGAATACATTGAGCACTTTTCTCAAAGAACGTTTGGGATGTATCATTTTATTACAAACATGCTAAAAATTTCACAAACATCTCCTTGTACACACGTACAAGAGTTTTCTCAAAGGTAGTCTTTGTCAAGTTACACTCAGCAACTCATGAAATCAATGTTCTGGGTCACAGTATTTTATTGAAAATAAACTAATATAGAAAATACTTGTGTGTTTCACATAGAAAGAGTATTGCTTCTTTAAGCATATTTCAGTTAGACACAAATTGATCTGTGTATGCATTGAGCAACAAAAGAATAAAATATGGAACTCACTGCTTAAAGGTGTGTATCTATCTAGAAGTAAAAACTCTAATGAGCAGGCTACCCACATCTTCGATCCTGATACATTGATAATTTACATAATTATCCACCTGGAATTTTCTTTAAAGTATGATGTAGACCTCTACTAAGTTTATTCCATATGGATAACCAACTGTTGCAGCATTTATTTATTTTAGATCAGATTATCAAGTTACAAATGTACAGTGAATTTACAAACTATTTCAGAAGAACTTCCTTACTATATTAAGTCATCCCATCCTCTCTATTCATTTAATATTCAAGAGTGCTTTATGTCCTCAAGAATATTGTCATTTTCTGCAGGAAGGCCATGAATAGCTCTCGTTAGAGTTATTTCTAGGAATTCAGACTCCCTATCCTTACTCAAAAAAGATTTTAAAGTATTCTTAACTACCCAGAGAATACATCTCTCACTTATCTTCTGGTTAATACTGGCTCAAGTTTTGGAACTTTTAGAATTCTAAATCAAACTGCAAACTGTCGGTTAAAACATATCTTGCCATTATCCCTATTTTATTTCATAAATTTGGCATGCTGAGCTACTATTTAAAGTGAACTAGTTATTCTCCCTGGTCCAAAAAAATTTCAAATGTTTATTTGCTAAGTCAAAATTAAATTTTTCATGAGAAAAGGACTAAATTTCAACACACACATGAGCTTAAATATAAAAAGGGTGTTAAACATCAAATTAGCTAATTCAATTTCCTTTATGAATTTTTCATAATCATGTTAATAAAAGTTAAATTTACCTAGAACACTACCATCCAAAAAGTGTGAATAAAGGTTTGGCTCACATTTCTGCCAGCAAAGGCAGTGGATGATCTATTTTATTTGACTAGCAACTACCCTCCATTTTCACTGGAGAGTCATTGCCACTACTGACGCTGAAGCAGGCTACAGAGCCGCCAACCAGCAGTTGGATCACCTGCCCTAGTAACTTCCTATTGAAGACTTGCACTTGAAACCAAAAGTTGTTTCCATCTGTGTTATGTCCTGGATGAAGTATAACTGGGCTTCCCAATCATCCGCCAGCCTCTCTCACAGATGACAGCCACCATATTTCCCAAAGACAGTCTTAAGGATGACACATAACCTATATTTTCACTCAATACATCTCAAATCTTCTAAATTTGGTAAAAATCTACCCAACTATATTTTATAGTGTAATTATAGTATAGAAATTTATTTTTATTTATAAAGTTTAATAGGCTGTGTCTATAAAACAAGTACTCTTGAGATTGTGGAGAAAATGGGAAATTTAGTAAAAATAGTTACCAAAAATACATTGTATTTATTTTTGTAAAATCTTACCACTGAACTCATACTGTTAAAAAAAGTAATAATAGAGTAGTGAGATTCTATACCCGTGTTGTCTAGAATCTGTGTGACGTACACATCAAACTGCAAATTGTCAGTTAAAATACATAGTTTGATGGCTATTTAAATTTTAATTACTTAACAATAAATTAACCTAAAAACTCAGCAGTCAGTCTTACCAGCCATACTTCATGTGCTCAAAAGCCACATGTGGGGTGGTTTACCATACTGGACAGAATATTTCCAACATCGCAGAAAGTTCTATTGAGCAATACTGCCGTGGAATTTAAAAGTTATAAACCGTGTTAACAAAATTATATTTAAAATAAAGCTTTTTACTACTAAGTACAAAGTTCTGTTGAGTCTCAGAATGTCAAAAATATTAAATCTATTTTCAATAAAATAAATGTAAAATGATATCTGCCTGTAAAATATTTAGGAAACTATTGTATTTATATATTTCTCAGTATACAAAATAAAAGAAATTTTTTTGCTTGACTGTTAAAAATACCAATGCATATGTATGTACTCAAGAAATAAATAAAATGAATGCCTTAAAAATACATCCATGTCACCAGTAGCAAAGACCTCCTCCTCAAAAAAGCCCCCTTTTTTTCGAGTTTAAGGTTAAATCAAAAGTATATACTGATTGGGATATAAAGATAAGAGAGCAGTGATCTGCACTCAGGAGCAGCTCATCGCTGGCTTCCTCTGCTCTTCTATGTTAGATTAGAGGAAACACCTGAGTAGTGAGAACCGAGACTATCACCTGCCACCTGGTCCTTTTCCCCCTAGAATAAAAAGGTGCTAACTCCCAAACCCAATAATAAAAGCAAATACAGAACTCTTAGAATAAGAGTTACCGGTGGCTTTTCCATACAAACGGTCTTGGCTAATGCTATGGACTTTCCTAAAATAAGTAACTCTTAGTAATAAAAAAAATAAATAATTCAATTTAAAATTGAGCAAAGGATCTTAACATTTCTCCAAAGACTATTACACATGGCCAATAATCATATAATAATAAGTAACAGTACTCCACATCATTAGCCATCAGCGACATAAAAATGAAAACCACAATAAGATGCTACTTCACACCCAATAGGATAGCTATAATAACAACAAAGATAGATAATACAAGCATTGGCAAGGATGTGGAGAAATTGGAAATCTCTGATATTGCAGGTGGGAATGTAAAAGGGCACAGCCACTCTGGAAAACAGTCTGGCAGTTTCTACAGAAGGATAAACATAAGAGCTGCCATGCAGGCTGCCAGTCAAGATGGCAGAGTCGATAAACACTGTGTTCACCTCCTTCCACAACCGTATCAAAATTATAACTAAACTACAGAACAACCATCATTGAGAATTGCCTGAGGTCCAGCTGAACAAAAGTCCTATAACCAAGGACAAACAGAAGAAGCCACATCAACTGGCAGGAGGGGCGGTGACACAAAACAGGCTAGTCCCACACTCACATGTGGCAGTTAAAAATCGAGAGAGGAATCTAGGCTGTGGAGGTCCCTCCTGAGGAGGGAGGGGTCCTAGCTCCACATCAGGCTCCCCAGCCCAGGGCAGCTCTCTCCCAGACAGAAGTGCTGGCAGAAACCACTCCCAGTGTGCACGGACAGATGGATGCCATATGTGAAGCTCCATCAACCTAGATAATAACATTCTCCCTGCCCTAGTGACTCTTGAGACCTCACCCCACCCAATCTGCGGGCCCACCCAAGCCACTTCCGGTGGCTTTTCCATACAAACGGTCTTGGCTAATGCTATGGACTTTCCTAAAATCTCAAAGGTTCACAAACCCCAAACAAGCAGCATCTCGCTTCACCATGCCCCATACCTCTTGCTGAGCAGCCCCAAGTCCAGCATTAGTGGCAGCAGCCTCAGTTCACAGCTTAGCCTCTCCCAAGGCACCTCCAAGCCCAGCATAAGCAGCAATTATCTGCAGATCACTTTGTAGCTCATACCAAGAGGCCCCCGGCAGGCACTGGCAGCAGCTAATTCTCCTCACCCCAACCTCTGACCCATCTTTACTTTGAATTCATTTTTATATCCTCACTTCATTTGCTACCAAAACACACACACACCAAACACCACAGCACACAGAAACACCTTCACTAGCTAAAGGAAAAATTTTATCTAGAACTTTTTTTCGCCATTAATTGGACCAGTAACTCCAAACGGGACTTTTTAAGTACAGAATACATTGTTAAGGAAAAATATTAAGGTTTTAATGTATTTATTTTGCACGGTTCTTCTGTCAATGGGGTAAAATGTATTAAAGGCACTAAAAATGTAGTCATGCAATTCTCTCTTCCATGTTGTACCTTCAATGGGGGAGAAAAGGTAAAAATTAAGTAACTAGTATATTTCATTATACACAATTATACAGAAAATGCAATGTCCTAGACTGATACAAAGGCTGAATTTAGATCTTTTGAATAACGTTCAGAATATTTCCTTTTGAAGCTGCAAAGCACATAACTTATTGAAAATCTCTCCAAAAATATTTTAAACAAACTTCTGACATTCCAATATCTGAATACTAAAGGGAAAGATGCAATAAAAGTTCTTTAGATGTATAATAATGGGCCTAAGGTAAAAATGTAGGAATGATACCAAAACATCTTTTTATATTTTTATTTTGGAGTCACACTAATATGTACAGTCATATTTCATCTTCCCAAAATTTAAAGAGACATTGTTGCTTCAAATGGTCATCCTTTGTGTGCTACATACAAAACTCCAGACATTTAGATATCTCATCTTTATTCTAGCAAACACAAAGCCTGAATCTTTGCTATGACAGAGCTATTTCCCTCCCTTCCTGTCATCCCACATTCACTCCACAGATGGAGAGGAAGAGCAGGGGTAAAATTCTAGAGCAAGGTTCCATGATCATAGAATAGGAATAAATTCTGGTTAGATTAAACTACTGTGTAGCACTGAGGCTAAGAGCTGGGAAGTGTCAAGCAACCACACAGAGCAAAAATTTGAATACACTGTCAAGTAAGAGTGGTAACAGAAGAAACAAAGCTGAGTCACTGCCCCAGGGGACTAGTCCAAGAGCCAAAGCAGTCTGCACAAATGCTTATAAGAACTAAGTGGTTCTGACTTTTAAAAAAAAAAAAAAATGATGAGGACTTAGTGATCCAGGAAAGTTTCAAGGAGATGTGGGATTGAACTGGGTCTGACACACAGGTAGAATCCAGGCAGGAGTGGGGAGAACATGAAAAAGACTCAGTCCCTCGTCTAAACTTGAAACACTAAAGCAGAAATGAAACAGTCTGTCAGCCAGATGCTGAGATGCTAGGTCTGAGCACCAGTACCTGAGGATGAGAGTGACCAAAACCACAGAATCCTTTAATAAAATTTTTAAATCCTTTAATAATTGAGAAAGATACATATCCTTTAAAGCCCATCTTAAGTAAGACTGACTGACAGAGGCTGGAACACTTTGGGCAGAGGGAGCAGTAACTAGAGCTAAGGCAAGCACAGTGCTCCAGTTAAGCAGCAGCATAGCATCCATGGGACAGAACAAATTCAGCTACAAAAATGGTGGAGACAGACACTGGAGACCATCACTGTCAGGCTCTGAAATCAGTAGAAAAGTGAGTAAGCAGTAAATGGGGAATAGGGAAATGACAAAACCATGTGTGCTTTAGAAGGATTAATCTGGCACACTCACATAAGATGAGTGGAGGAACACTGGACGCTAAAATGACTTTCTCAGAGAGTGGATTTCTTTCCCTGTAAAAGGCATACATACCAATGAGATGTCCTTGGTTTATCTTTCTCATCTGTTCCACTTTTTTAAAAAACAACCACACACATAGATAAAGATGTACTAAATGGACACATTCCTGCTGTTGATGAATGTAAATTTTAACATAACTGGATAATATATATTAAAAAACATTAAAATGGTCCTATCTTGTGATCCTTAGAAATTTATCCATAGAAAATAATCCAAACATTATTCAGTTAAAAAAAAAAGTAAACAATTATCAAGAATCATTGCTTATAGTAACAAACACATCACAGGACCCTATGAATCCAATATTCTTGAATTCATTATTTTTTAAATGATTTATTTTTTAAATGAAGTTTAAAGAGTTTGTAGTACATTAAAGCAAAATGGCAATATAAAAATTGAATTTAAAAGATTATTATTATTCTAACACTTGCAATCTAAAGTCTCTGAAGTGATGAGGTTGCAAAAGGAAGTAAATAACACAAAATTATTCACAAATGAACTGACCAGTCATAAAATTAGATCCTATTCAAGTTACCTCTCTCTGCTAGTGGGAAGAGGGGAGAACAGATTTGTTTAATGGAGGCACAGATCAATTAATTAGTCTTTCACTGAAACTAAACACTTGACAACAGAATGCAGATACAATTCAGTAAAACTGAAAATCTTGAAAATATGTTAAGATTTCATGGTGACAATAAAATAGATGTTGACTTCAATAACAGGCAAAGCTACTGACAAATAAAAACCTAGTAGACTAACTGGGGAAGACAAGATCAACAAAGATAATGCATTAACAGGCTCTTCAAATGAGAACTTGTATATTAAAGAATTAGGGGAGATCACTGGAAACAGATGAAGCTCTCAACTAACTACTGTCGCAAAATAAGGCTCTCAATAATTCCTGTAAAATTCATGTATGAAGTGAAAATATATATTTTGGGGGTAAAACATTACACCAGAAACAACATTTGAGGCACTTTGTTCATTCTATGAACAATGCTTAAAGATACAACAATGATAAATTTTGTTCAGTATAATGTAAAATTAACTTTAACAAGTGATAATTAGTTATATCAAGATAAGGCCCAGTTAAACCTTTTTCACTATTGGTGTAAAATTTAGGACCCTATTTAAAATAGAGTCACATTAAGACTTTTCCTATTCCAGTATTAATCGGGTAAACTCAGTTATATAAAAATAATAAATAAACAAGCAAAAGACTGCAATATATACTAGTTAGTTGCCACTAGAATGTGAGATTATGGGTGACTGTATTATAAGGGACAGAATTAAACAAATACTATTTGAAACAATGCAAATATCTTTATTAGTTAATAAGATTTTGAAACATATGCTAATGTTTCATCTATGGGTTACTATTGCTTTTTGAGCTATCCATAGATAATGGCATCTAAATTAGAGAAAATCCCTCTCTCATGTTTAAGAAATATATTCTGGGTCCCTATGATGTGCTAAAGACAAAACTGAGTAATAAGCATGTACTGATGCTGACTATGTTCCACTTCATTCAATACTTAATTTAGTTATACATTATTACCCCAAAAAGACAGCCTTAAAATATATTTACACAGTAAAAGAAATAAAGCAGCAAACAGAAAGCACCAAAGCAATGAAGACAGGTGCACTGATGTAATATGCACCAGATGCAACAGGAGGCAGAAGAAAGTACTCTCAGCCTCAGAATGGGAAAGAAGACAGGGCTAGTAGACATGGAGAGAAGATGGTAAGAATTTCATAGCAGACAAGAACCTCACATGCAGAAGGAGGAGGTAGAAGACCATTTTAGGCAGAGAGAACAATGTAGTTTTTTGGAAACTACAAATATTATCCGGCAATTGCTTCTCCAAAATTTTTGGTGAACTTTTAAGGTAGAGGAATGAAACAGTCAAATGTTTACTTATAATGTTTAATTTTTAATTTAAGTAAATATATTTAAATCCATGTTATATTAGAAAGGCTGTTTTTCTCACTCTCATGAAGTAAATTCATTCAAATGCTTCACAGTACCTTTGTCAGCACTGTACTCATCAGTCAAGCCACTTCTTTCATCTAAAGTCAGTTTCCTAAAATATAACATCTTCATTTCTCAGTTGTTTGAAATAATTATTGTTTTTGTGTTTGTTTAAACATATATGATACTGTTATCCCAACTCAGTAATAGCTACTCATTCAAGTCAGTTAGTTTTTCCATTTGACTTTACACACACACACACACACACACACACACACACACACACACACACACACACACACGACCAATCTGGAAAACGTAATTACAAAATTGATGTTAAAATGCCTTTGCCTTTCTTACTATTCCCACTAGTGAATTCTAAAACTATCTGAAATTAAACACTGATTGAAATCATGTCAATTTATAATATGTAATCACGAAGAGTTCTTTGCTATTCAAAATAAAGCCACTGAAATAGCTGCCCTTAATGTGAGAGATTTTTACGGTGCTCTTCTCTGGGAGAGTATTTCTTAGGGAAAGCAGTCCCAGTACTTCTGTCTTAACTTCTATATGCAATTAGGGTGGGGGAGCCTTGAAATAGGTTTGAACCAGATCAGTGGTTCTCAAACTTGGCATATATCAGAATCGCCCAAAAAGCTTGTTATAGCACAGACTCCTGGGACCCACCTCCGAGTTTCTGATCCTGGAATGGGGTAGAATCTGAAAAGTCACATTTCTAAAAAGTTTCCAGGTGATACCGATGCTATTGGTCCAGATTATGCCAGATTCTACTCGTCATGTTATGAGTTTGGATTTTATCCTCGAGCTATGGGGAGTCATTAAGGAGTTTCAGGGAGAGAAATGACATTACGAGATTTGTGGTTTTTAAATTATCACTCTGACAGGAATATGGAAGATGGAGCTTTCACATATAACACAGTTCAATTATTCTAATACGTATATTTTCCACATGTATAATTTCTAACAGCAGGATGTATTTTTCAATCAATGGTGTATCAGAGTTTAACAGGCAGTGAATTTTCTTTCTTGGTGATACATAAAATAATGGTATAATTTACAGGTGGCTGATTCACTGAAAAACAATGTCATTTCTTCTCATAGAGTGGTGCTGTAAGAGGGAAAGCAAGTTTTATTCCCATTTTACAGATAAGGATTTGGTGTCAATATAAAAGACCCATTCCAGATCACACAGTGAGTAAATGATAGGTCTAAGATTAGAAAATCCATAATATTTGATGCATAAACCAAACATCTTTTCCCCAACATGATACTGATTATAATAATGACCTGTAGTTTGCTTGCCAGAGAGAGGGCAAGGAGATGAGGGCACACCAGAGCATCAGAACATACCAACAACAAAAGCCAATAAAAAATCGTATGGACATCAGGTGTCAAAGGCCAAATTTAAGCAATTAAGATGAATTGCTTTAAGATTTTTATTAAGAAACTATAAACAAACAGCCAGATGAACTACCTCCACATATGCAGAGAGAGAATCAAAAAGCAGTTTGGGAACAGTTTTGCACAGTGCTGCAAGATGCAGAATATGACATAATGTCTCTGAAGAGACAGACACTAGGTTTGAGGATTCTCTTTAAATTATAGTGGGTGATACCATGAAGTGAGGTTTGTGCCAAGATGCACCCTGGGCCTGGAGAGCCACCAGAACACCATGCACCATCAGCTTTCTGTGAGACTACCAGAAACCCACTACATTTCAGCAGCAAACAGAAACAATTCTCAAAAAAACCACAAACTTTATGCTTTTAATCACATTTGTTTGAAAAGGTGTGACTTTCTGAAATACCATTCTGTAGGCTGCCAAAATGATTTTTTAAATTCTAAAATTTGGAAACATTAGAATAGAAAATCTAACAAATATTATTTGTCATAATATCCTACATATTCCCAAGGCCTATTGCAAGTCTACTAATAAAAGATCCACAAAATTATACATATCTGTTTAGCACACTCTGAAAAGCATACTTACACCTTTACTTGAATAATTTCAAATGTTTTAATTCCTAAGAGAAGAATGTGCAAATACTCTTCTTCATCAAACAAACCTTCCTTACTAAAACAACTAAAAGTTCAGAGGAGCAAACCATCTAAGCTGATCATTATTCTAGGGCCTAGATAGTTTTCATCTCTGAAAGGAACTCTAAATACACTACTTACATTTCACATTCAACTTCTGACTAGAAAAATCCGGAAAGACTTACAAGTGACCACAAAGCTTTAGCTGTAACCACCATGTATGTTTAAAAACTTAATACGTTGACTCTGATGAGCAAAGAATTGTCATCTACCACAGACATGAGACACTTGGGTTCTCTGTTATATCTGCAAGCCAAACTTTAAGAATCAAAGAAAACATTCTTGAGCAATTAACCAAGATATTTCTAATTTGCCTAAGTTCATTATAAACATTTAAGTCTAGGACTGATTCAAGGAAAATCATTTCAATATTAACAGCCAATAACAGCAGCGGTACATTCTGGCAATTAAAGCACTAAAAAAGCTACAATATTATTAAGTTTGACACAGCTCATGAGTAAAATAACCCAGAGTTAAAGGCAAGGCATATAACCACATCAATCCCTCTGTCAAAATAACTAACCCCAACCAGACAAATGACAAGAGGTTCTAAGTAAAGGCTGAATTGTGCTGTGTAAACAATAGCAAAGTAATCTCACCTGAGACTCTGACTAGTGGTAATTAACAATCACTTTCAAGTCAAAACCCAGATTCCCTTTAAAAGCACTTGTTACCTCATTCAAATTCCTAACAGATAGATAACTAGACCGTTATTATTTTTTTCTCATCCCTTAGTTTGTAAGCAGATGATAAGAAAACTTCAGACAAGAGTCACCATTCATAATAAAATATAAAGCATCCCGGAGTAAGAGGTGCAGTCTGCCCCTGTTCCCTGGAGGCCAGGGCACAGGCCCACCACCCAGGCTCCGGCTGGAATACTCCCACTCTGAAGTTGTTGCTCAAGGTACCAGGCAGCAGATGCACAGTGGGAGGGGTCCAGCTACACGGGTAAAGGCATGTCCAGTAGACAGGATGTCCCAAGATTGGTCCAGCAGCCACTGTCAGGCTGTCCTATGCACCTGTCCCCCAGCTTTTCTGTTGTTCCATCGCCTATTTCAATTATTCCAATAAATTTTATTTCTAGTTAAAATAGCCAAAGTCAGTTTGTACTGCTTGGAATGCAGAAGCCTGATTGATAGGCTTCACCATTTAACAGTCTACATGTTTGTTAAACAATTTTTGAAAACTTGTTTTCAAAAAAGGTTATTTTGTTTTGGTTTTAATAACAAAATCATTTCATTTAGTAGAAAATTATAAAGTAGAGATAAGTACAATGAAGTACATCATTTAACCTCACCACCTAGACACAAACGACCACATCCCTTTTGGAGCACACATTTCCAAGCTTCCTACCAAAATGAACATTCTGACCCAGAGAAGAAAGCATGGGTGCGGTAACCACAATGGCGATCTATGAAGTCATTAAGCCAGGGTGACCACCCACCCAATCCATCAACCACTATACTTCTGACACTCAAAGGGCTTCTTTCCCTCCTTCCCCTATTAGTAAGTATGCCAAGAAGACATATATAAATTGGGGTTATCCTGGGCAAATGCAAGCAGGTATTTGCCCTACGTACCTGAGTAGTTCAGTCTACTGATTAGGTTCCCTACTTC
Source organism: Pteropus vampyrus (assembly GCF_000151845.1). NCBI lineage: Eukaryota > Metazoa > Chordata > Mammalia > Chiroptera > Pteropodidae > Pteropus > Pteropus vampyrus. Next base: position 3,614,598 of record NW_011888989.1, on the reverse strand, counting down.
AGAAATAGTCCTGTTCTTCAGAGGAGGCTATGAATTATAAATTCTTCTTTCTAACGAGATTTATTTTTATCAGTTGCCAAAAGGGGTAACAAAAAGATAAATCTAAATCCTAACCAATCCAAAACTTTAATGAAAAATTTCTTTAACAACAAAAATATACAAGCAATTAGCATCAGAAAATACAAAATATAGATATTACTTCTAAGTTAGGAAAATGTTGATACAATTTGTCTTTGCATAGGAAGTCACTCAATAAAAAACATACAGAGAACAAATGACTTTTTTCCTGAATTAGTAAGGCACCACTGAAGCAGTATATCTAGTTCATCACCCTCAAAATAATAAAACATTTTTTTTCCTGTAAGAGGGCCAGAGCACTTAAGAAGGCTAGAAGAGGAAAACAGCATGAACATCAAAATACAGTGTTTCAAAAATACCCTTAGGAGTTGACAAGATGTACATAATTAACAAAATCTAGGTAGAACCAGATATAGGAAGAGTATTCTACAACATAAAGCAACAACAGAAAAACAGAAAAGTCAGGGTACAAATTTAACTGCACGGTGATAAGAACAAGAAAAGCCAGAGCCTTCTGAGCTTAAGCGCTCTCCTCTTTCAGCCAGAATCTTGCTTCCTGCCTTAGTCAGCAACTGCTCCTTACCTACGGGCTATTTCCTCAACTCTCTTCTCAAAGTATTCGTTTTTGAAGATGAATACTACTCACATTCCCCATCTCCACTGATCATATTTCACCTATAGTAGAATAAGCTAATCTCTAGATCAAATACATTGGGCATAGCCTCAAAAGGTCAAAAGTAAATTTTCTATAAACTAATTTTTATCCTTTTATGGAACGATATTTAAATAATCATTTTATCTGGAAGAAGTAAGGAAGGAACATGAATACACTTTAAAACAGTTTTTTAAACTGAGTCCCAAAAATATAGAAAAGGTATAAAAATCATGTGAGGCACCATACATTATTCCTGGTTTATAAAGTTCTCTGCATATAAATTCTGGACAGAAATTATAAACAGGCAGGGAAGAGGCCAGGAGGAGGGAGGGAGGGAGGGGAAAAGATTCTTTTTAACTTATAAAGCCTAAACATAGACTGTAATTCAGAAAGTACAGGATGAACTAACAGCTGCCCTTTGAACTCCACTTGTCTCTAAAAATGGAAAGATTTCTGGGCAATGAGAAAGAATACTACTTAGAAACGGCAATTTTGAAAATTCATTTTTTTTCCTACATGTTGTTTTTCAAATAAGCTCTTGATTTACTGTAGGCTTTTAATTACCACAAGTGAAAATATTTACCTGATATTTACTAAAATGTTCATTTACCAAATATTTTTTACCATATACATTTATCAAATATCTACCTATTTCCGGCGCTTAATTAAAGTAACCTTTGGCAATACTATTCTGGTTCACAGCCTGTAATGTTTTTTTTTTTTTTAAATCAACATTTTGTTTGGTTGCCCTTTAAAGAATGTTTCAAGAACCATTGTGCCAAATTGGAGGGAAGAGGTTACAGGCAAAAAGATGCAAAAACTCTTACGTGAAAGCACAGAAATGATGTCAGAATACAAAAGAAATAAACTCTTTCAAAAATTGCAAAGTAAAGAAGAGATGTAAACTTCTTTTCGTAATTTTATTTCTAAAGAACTCTTATTCTGATACCCAAATTAGATGATGACAAACTGAGGTATATTAACAGGACTGTAGGGCTAAATTTAGACATTCCCTCTCTGCAGCACCTACCAAGCTCCAAGATCATTTATTGAATGATTGCCTTGTCTTAAACATTTTATGTACATTATCTCAGTTTTGGGTCCATGGCTCCAAAACCCATATACTCTTTCTAATATATCATGCTGCTTTCAGTTCTGCAATTCTACAAATCTATTTACACAAGATAACCTCATGCTTTCCAAGAAAGGGTGATTCCGTGCAGGACAAAGATCAAGTGAGCCATGATCTTTGTTACCACTGCAATTCTCTCCTTCCTCCCTTCATACACCCCCATCATCTCTCTCAGCAAAATGATCGGACAACTCCTCGAGGATTTACAACATCAGTCATTCCCTCTACCATCCCTCTCAAAAGGGTAACTGGAAAAGCTGAAAGATATTAGAAGGAAATCTTCCCCCAGGAAAAGGTCACCAGGGCCACTGTCAATAGTCTGCTATATTCTGTATAACCTTACTCCAAACCCAAAGACCAAATCAAGTTTGGTATATTTTTAAAATAAAAAATTAACTATTTCCCACTGTCATTTCCATCCTGTGCCATTATCACATGGTTGACGACAGGCCGCATTTCTAGGTCTGGTACTTCATCTGTAAAATGAACAACATGATCTCAATCAAATGAGCCTTCTTCCATTTTAGGTACACTCCGCTCTTCCTTTTCTTGCTTGTGAGGAAGAGGCTGGAAATTTATGGGGGGGGGGGGGGGGGGTGTTGTGGGGGAGGTAGATAAAACCCCACAGTATGTAAAGCAAAACAACCAATATTAGGTTCTGGTGTGTACACAAAGCTCTACTCACAGGCACACACACAAAGTCCAGTCTGAAACAAGCAACGAAACACACCCCAGAGCTTGTGCTTCGCCAACTCAAAAGAAATCATCTATTTTTAGCTCAAATCCACTCAAGAGAGGACTGAGGCTGGTCTGCAGCAGCCAACTGAACAGCCGAACAGCCAAACAGCCAACTGGGCTTACTAATGAATCTTAAGGCAAGTTGGATCCTTAAGAGTAACCTTTGGCTTGACTACAGCTATAAATTGAATATTAGAACGCAAAGCTACAAAGGTTTAAAGCTTGCCAAGGAGGAAGCATTTGAAATATATAATTCTGCTTCGGTATTTTATGTATTCTCATAGAAGGTGTGGCCAAGGCTCAAAACAGTCTGGACATCTTTACATTCTAATCTTAATTCTCCAATTCTACACGAATCATTCTACAGCTGAGAAACCTGACATAAGAGCAAAACTGGCAAGATTAAAATTAAAATCCTAAAGTCACTTGCAAAACAACCTTAAATAATAAATGGTGAATTTAGGGCCATGAACAAGGTTGAGAATTTTAGCACACTCTGAATTTGAGGAAAGGAACAAAATTTTCCATTTTAGTTACAAAGATTATCTCTAAATTACAGCACATTAATAAATGCCTGCAGTTCAGAACTGGCATAAACAAAATTTTCTCAATCCAATCCAGGGAGCTTTGCCTAGTATTTCCTGCTGCTGGCATCAGTGAGATGTAAGAGAAAGAGCACGCGACAAATAGGTAACCTAAACTGAAGTCCCAACTCTGCCATTAACTGTGTGTGCCTCCACGGCTCCAAGACTCCATGGCTGATGAGCAAGTCAAACATCAGGTAGGCAGGCATCTGTAGAAGAACACGGTACTACCAGAAAAAACACTGCTAGAGATCCCAATAAAAGCAATGGGAGTCCTCGAAGGTTTCTGAGCACAGGCAGGCTGGTAGAACAGCTACAGAAAGAAACATTTGGCAAAGCTTTTCGGAAGAGAGTAAAACAAGAAAATACTGCCCAATATTTTCTAATGAAAAAGACAAAAATAATTTTTTCTTAGAGAAAATTTCCACACAAATTGGGAAAGAAATAAAAAGCTTTTATTCAAATAAATATTTGTAGAACTACATGGGCCAGAATATGTGCTAAGCACCAGGAACATGAAGAAAGATAAAATACTTCTTCTCTCACAGTCTAGTGGGGTGACAGGCAGCTTCCCAGTACAGATGTATAAATGGCATACTGGGAGAAGGGCCCTCTGCAGGGGGTTGGGAGGGGCGGCACAGAGCAGAGATAGTGAGGCCCAGAGGGAAGAGCCCTTCGTGAGGATGAAATGGCTCATAGGACCAAAGATGGGGGGTCAGTAGGAGCACCAGGGTGTGAAGGATCTTCTTAAGCTGCACTAATGACTCTCTTTTAGGAGAGTGATCCTTTAGGTGGTACAAAGGGCAAAGAGAAGGCTAGTGGCAGTCAGGAAAGACACTGAGCAGCACTGGAGGCTAGAGGCAAGGACTAACTCAATAAAATCATCACAACAAGATAGAAGCAGGAGCAGAAGGTTTGGGAAGGGCTTCTGTAAATGAATAAACAGGACTTAGTGATCAAGTAAATGAGAACCAAGAGGAAAACTGAGATAAGGTAATGGTGAGGCTTTGAATCTAATGACAGTTACATTCACTTTTTTAAATTAAAATGAGCAGTGTAACAAAATTTTAGAGACAGAAAGGCAATTCCCAGTCACAGTGGGCCCCACTGTTGCAGAGCCTGCCAGTTAGGAAGTAACATGAGCAAGAATCTGGCAGAGAGGTGACTGCAGTCTGGAGCAGTTGCTGCAAAGAAAAGCTCGAAGGTTATAAACACACATCAGCAAAAATCCTCACTATTTACTGAAGATTAGGGAACTTCCTTCTATCTTTACACAGACCTCACAAAGTTTCCTGCTGCCTTCTTTCTTTCTTAGATAGTTAAGATGTTCATATAAACTCACAGAGGCAGGCTACACAGAGGTAAAGTTTGTCACTGGCCCAGATCCCCCAAGGGTAGACATAAACCAAAGGAATTATTTGTTCTCTCTCTCTCCCCGCTACTACAACTCCCCTTACAACAGAAAAGTGAAGCACAGATTAGCCATATAACCTATCTATCGGCACAGTCAGGAAGGATAAAACAAGATAATGAGTTTGGTTTAGGTACTGTTAAATTTGGGGTTTCAACAGACATTTAGGTAGTGATGTAAAGTAGGCAGCTGGATAGTCTGCAGCTCAGAATAGAGCTAGAGATATAAATTTAGGAGTCACCAGCACACAGATGGCATTCAACACCATGGAAACGGAGAAAATGCATAAAAGAGCAGCAGACCAATGACAGAAACCCTAAGAGGGCCAAACATTTAGATAAAGGAAAGACCAACAAAAAAACCGCAAAAGATCACTTTTAGTTCTTCATCTTCTATCCCAGCTTCTTCCCTAACCAAAGACAGAAACCTTTTATATTTAGCATATCTATGTATTCCAGTGGCAGATATTTTTAATACTGAAGACAATTAACTATAAATTTCACCCATTTCGACAGGTAGCCAGTTAGTGACAGTAGTCTCTCAGATGCCTAGAACTGTCAGGAGAAAGGGGAGTGCACGTGAGAGCAATCAGCTGATGAGGGGCATTCCCAGATACAGGTTCACAGCCCAAAGGCCTTCAAGAATTAGGTAGGTGACTGTGTGGCATTAAGACCCATAACAGTGAATGTTGGGTCCTGGTTCTACTGGAGTGAGCCTGAGCCTCCTTATGGGCATTCATTATCATATTCAGTGTTTTGTGGAGAAAAACAGAGGGCTCCGGTACTTAAAATATAATGTGAACTAGGAATCAAAACCATATCTCCGTGGGCTCATAACTATAGCACAAGGCTGAATGCTAACAAATTTTTTCTTTATTTGATATTACCAAAGTCTTCCTTCCTGCCAATAATCATTTTTCTCTACAGATAAAGCATGAATACATTCTATGTTGTAAAAGGAGGCACTTTTTAAACTGATCAATTCTATGGCACTAGAAAAAGGGTCTGGGCTCAGTAAATGTTCGGCATTAAGAAAAGATAAGGAAGAGGAGGAGGAGAATGAGCCAGAGTAAATGATGACAACCTCTCTTAAATACATCAAAATGCCATTAATGCCTGCAGAGCTGCAATAACCATCTAAGTGCCATACACACAAAAAGAAAAGCTAAACCTTTTGTTGGCTTCTCATTTGATTGTTCAAAGTTTTTAACTATTAACTGAACAAAATATAACATGACAACTTAATAGTGCCTAACAAAATGTATTAAACAGAATTAAAATAAAAAGGTTTAATGCTTGATATCTAAATTGAATGTACTGATCTTTTTTTTACCATCTCCTGAAAAGGCTGCTGCTACTTAGAGAAAGCAAGTTCTGTGATCTCAGGGGGTCAAAGCCACATTTATATTTGAACAGTGGTCCTCTTGCCAAAGAATTCACTGTTTCATGGCCAGGGTTGGCACTCCCATATCTGTGTGCCTTCTTGATGCTTATACATTGAACTTATCAGAAGAAGACATATAGAGCACATACCCTTATGAAATGCACGCAACCTGACTTAGGACACCTTATACATGAAAACACTCAACATCTTCGGTGTTCACACCCTCAGGCACAGGGGTTGAAGCTGTAAAACATGGCTTTCAGAGTACTTAGACCACTGATACGTGACACTGTTCTACCATATACATATTGGTTTCCTTACCTATGAAGTGGGAATAGAACCATTTCCCTATACATCTATAAGGTTTTTTTTATTTTAAACTAAACTAATAGTGTACAGGAGAATACGCTGTAAAACAAAAGGCATTTAAGTTATTTCTTCCATGGTCTGGCTAGAGCAGAGCTAAAAAGTACAGTACCAGTGTAATTTAAATTAACCATTATTGGTTTTCTTAAAGAAGAGAAAGAAAACTGGTCAAACTAATTCCTACTAATTTGTGCAATGTTTCAACACTCTAAACTTCTTAACCTTAAATACTGAAAGCTATTGGTTTACAAGAAACCTATCTGGAACCTTAGATGAATCACTTCACCATTTGGAACATCAGTTTTCCTCATCCGCACATATAAAAGAAGGGTGGGTGACAAGCTGGAGTGCCAAGTTCCCTTCTAGCTATGATGTTTTTATTAAACATTCTATTCCTCTGTATATGCCTGGTCAATAGAACTAGTTAAATGCTTCTGATTAGTTAATAAAAATGAATCACTATAAAACTGAGTTGCATCATTCATAAAAGCACTTTTACCTTCCACCATCTCAACTATATTGAAGTTAGAGGGAAAATAAGAATTTTGATAATGTGGTGTTTCTTCCCAACGTTCCTTTCAATAAGACTTGGAATTATATGAGACATGACATGTAATCTTCAATTTCTTCATATGAGTTCTTCTTGCCCATGTGCCTCTCAAAGCATAACCATATCACTGAGCTAAACGTTATTCTAATGTTTAGAAATACATTATTTTGTATCTCACGCCCTTAAATGCAAACAATGCAAGAAAAGGAACACTGGTGTGTTGCATCACTGGAGAAAAAGCTGGCTGTGTTGGACTTACTGGGGACTGCGATGTCAGTCACTATATAATTTCACATTTGGGAGATATACCAGTTTTACCTCACACACATGCAAGGTGTGATGCCACTGAACCCTTAATGGGAATTTTAAAGGTTAAAACAACAAAAAGCCAAGTCAGATCAGGTAACTAAACTGAGCCTCATCTTTAGAAGTTAACTTCAGTAGATCCACTTTTAAAACATTAAATTTTTAAGAAATTTCTTGGAAAATCTTCATTTCCATTTATGGACAAGTAGCATTTATCTAAAAGTATTTCTACGAACAAATCCATCATAATATCTAGTCCTAAGAATCAGAAGGCCTTTCTAATGTTCTCCATAAAATCTCTGATTCCCTTAAACAACCGGGTGGGTGAACAGCTGGTAAGTTTTACTGTGGTAACCAGTTCAATTTTCATCATTAGCTGTTAAGTACTTTACAGCAATTCCGAGAGAAGCAGGGGATAATCACTGCATGTCTCCTTAGTGGCCAGCTGGGCCGCTAAGCAGGGCCAAACAGCCGCTGGAAACATGAGTGACCTTAGGGCAGCAGTAATGGCAGTGAAGGAACTGGAAGGATAAGCCAAACATTGCAAAACTCACTACAACCATACACACTTTCATAATTTGTTTACTTTGAAATAAATACTTGTATCTACGTTGAAATAGATGTGTACCAAGACACCACCCCCACCATAAATCAATACACTCTCTTGCTCCAACTACAAAAGCCCTGAGCGGGGGAACAATTCTAAACTGAAGAGAAAATCTCATTTAACAGACCAAGATGTTTATTATATTAAAGGCAGCCAAGGATTCCTCTAAAGGAGTCTTTCATTTATTCAAACAAACTGTCAAACTATAACTGATGAATAACCAGTAAGAATAAAGGCAAGCATTTTTTAATCTCTTAAGAAAGTTTTCTTTCACAATTCTGTTTAATCCTATCAGACTTTCTTTTCAATAAACAAATTTAATAACATTCACTATAACTGTAAACCTTGTTCAGCCCTGAATTAACCAGAGGCTCCTCCCACAAGCTAAGGATTACCCTGGCCCCAAGAACAAGATGTCCAAAGAATACTAAAATAATCATTAGTAAAATCTGTCAAAAAGAAAAGGCTGGCGAATGGGGACAAAAATTGATTTTCAGGTCAGCATTTTGGATTATTTTTTAAAGCTCTGGCAAAAACAGAATGACAAGAACAAGTGAGAATAATCTGTGTGTCTGTGTGAATGTTGTGTGTGTGTACTGTATAATAAACTATAATGCATCTATTTATCTTTATTTCTTTTATGGGATATAACATAGACTTAGAAATTTGTCCACATCATTTTATCTTTCTTTTTAAAAACAAAGATTCAGAAAACTAAACTGCTTTTCCAATTAATAAACTTAAGTTAGTAGAACATTAAAAAGAAAATTTTAAGTTCAGTTAAGTGGTGTGATGGCAGATAATTACACAGTATTCTTCTCCCTTAAAGGGGGAGGTGGGGAGTAGGGGGGAACTAAGCATATCCCTAAGAAACCAACTTTATCAAAGGACAACTAACTAGAGAATACAATTCCCTTTAAATTACCAATTAGAGTTAAAGGAAATAATGTACAGTATAATACTGTCAGGACAGGAAGAGAGAAATAATAAGAAAATGGAATAAGGTAGAGCTTAGGAAAGAGAAAGAACAATAAAGAAAACGATATTCTAAATGAAAAAAGGTTAAAGTAACCAAGTTTATGGACATTCTTGCCAGAAAATATAGAGTTCAGTGGTCTTTGATTAAAATTAAATTACATTTAAAATTTAGTTCTTCACTCATGTAGCCACATTTCCAACATTAAGAAAGCCATGTCTATATTATAGATCCTTCCATCATTGCAGAAAGTCTTCTGTAGAAGTGATACTTTATATATCCGAGCAAAGACTTCTATCACAAATTGTTGATAGAAAATTTTGAGACAAACATTTCAAATTATTAACTATAAATCAGGAAACCTGTCATGATTAAGCATATATAACATCAAAAAAATATTTTAGGTTCAACAGGCCAACTACCTGTCTTTAGAAAGGGATATCTCTACCCATCCAAACAAATAAGGGACCACCCTCTTTTAAAAGCCTTGGAGAGAATTATTTCATAGCCTCTCTTGGTAATCCACTTCAATGTTTAATAGTGCATCGAGAAACTCATCTTCCCTCTATCACTCAAATGGTAAATACTGCCATAATTTTTCAACCCATTTCCAGAGCAAATGAAGAACTTTTGCCACCAACTCTACAGCATATCCTGCAATCTTCTATTCTGGAGGAAAAAACGCATTTCTTAGGACTTCTCAGAAGACCTTACTTTATGCCTGCAAGAGTGTGTGCAAGTCCTGAGCTTGGGCAGAGCATCTCCCTTGCTATCACCGTGCAATGGCCCTGGGTAAATTTCAGCATAAAGTTCAAAATCCTTACCACTGAACAGAGTCCTTGCCACCAGGACACAACATCTGTCTCTGTCTCTCTGTCTCTGTCTCTCTCTGTCTCTCTCTCTCTCTCTCATCTAGTTTCCCATCCTTTCCTTCACCTCTTCCTCAGCCTTATGGAATCTCGCTCTGATGACTCATGTGCTGTTTCCTCAGCCTGCAATGCTAACCTGAGGATTTGGACTTTGGATTCCAGTCTTCCTGCTGTACAAAAGCATACTCCCCATCCAGTGCCCCTCAAAAGACTCAAAATACAGCAAGAAAAATGCATCTTGCTAAAAGGAAGATCCTGACTAAAAAGGTGATTAAATTTTGCAATAACATTAGTTAATAGTTACTGAATATCCACAAGGTGCTGATTTAATGAGGAAGGTTGGAGATTATTAATTCTCGCACATCTTTAATAAAAAAAGGAAACCAACCACCTATGTTGAATGTTTTGTTATCTGTCTAAAGTGAGAAGTCTGGATAATAAAACTTCTTGAAATCCCTTATAAGATTAAAATTCATTAGCATAAACACTAAGTATACCTTAGGTTGTTCATAAATGCCTGACTGAAAATGAATCTACTGTGTCTTGTATCTTGTTAAACTTGACTGTATTGACTTTATTTTCATTTATGCATGCCCAATGAAAGAATGAACGTCCTTTATACACTGCTAGTGAGAGTGTAAAGCTGTGCCTTTATGGAGGCAATTTAACACTCCGCATAAAGAGCCTTACAAGTGATTCCATTTCTAAGACCAAGACTCAGTAATTATGATACATCTATCCATAGCGTGGACTCAGTCCTATGCAGCCTTTAAAAATGACATCATTTTTAAATGATGCTACAGAAGATAATTTAATAAGAAAAATTATATGTTAAGTATAAAAAGCAATTCCAAAATAATGTCAGTGTATTGGCTTTTCTTGGTGATAGTGTTATGTTAAACTACATCTGCTTCTTTTCTATAAATCTACTTATATTACACAAAAATTAAACTTAGAATAAAAAATTACTAATGATGACTAACCTTTAATGATAAAAGTGTAATGTTTTTCGTGTTCTTTTTATCTGGATTTTCTAAAATGAATTAACGTATCTTCTGAGATATGTGGAAAAGGTTATGTTAAATAATCACAATTAATTTAGAAGTAAGATTTGGTTCTACTACAGAAACTAGGATATTTTCTCCTTATAAGTAATAAGAGCAATGTTACTTTTTTTTCCTTGCCTGTCAGGAAACTTAAAGCCAAATTTGGCAGTCACCTTTAGTAGCTGCATGGCAAATGCCATATATTGGAGTGTGTGTCTGGCTATCCTCCATCATAACCTTCTACCCTGACCTGCATGTTCTCTGACTCTTTTTTTATTGCATTGCAGATATTCTTCTTCTAACTAGCCTCAAAATCTTTTTTGTGGAGAGGGGTATGAATGAAGGGGGAAAAGAAAGATGGAAAAGGAGGAGAAAAAGGATGAAGTGGCAGCTGTGCAAACAGAAGACCATTCTACCTCTGTAATTTTCAGACTTATTAAAGTTTAAGTTCCACCATAGTGGGTACCTTAATACTCATATAATAAATGAAAATAACGACTTCCCATTTTGAAAAATAAATATTTTGGAAGGGCCCTTCTAACTTTAAACAGCTGATATCTTATTAAATTTTGGTATCTTAGCATATGGTTATAAAAGCAGTCATCACCAGTGTTTTTTGCATGTTTGAAATATCAGAAAACTACAAAGATGCACTCTTTAGCATGACAATAGTTTGACTTCTATGCCTTCAATCGACAGATAATGCTTAGTACTCAGGATTTGAAATTCCTTTACAATAAGTCTGCACAGGTCTGTGGCTCACAAACAGTAAATCAATGTGCTATACGAAAGAAAAGGTTTAGCTACCATGAGCTGAATTTAGATAGCAGATATTCTTTTTTTAAAGGCTGTACGACTTTCTGTTTTGGTTTAACTTGCACCATCATTTAAAATAAGAGATCTTGGTCTTCCCTTCTGTGGCCGTCGCTGGAGCACCAGCAAGCCTAAATGAATGAAGTTCAATGCCTTTGTGACTTCTGACCAGAGCAAGAACCATAATAGGCATTCCAATACACCTTCTCACATTCATGGGAAGATTATGTCTTCTCCTCTTCCCAAAGAGCTAAGACAGAAGTACAATGTTCAATCCATGCCCATTAGAAAGGATGATGAAGTTCGGGTTGTGGGAGGACACTACAACAGGCAGCAAATTGGCAAAGTGGTCCAGGTTTACAGGAGGAAATATGTCATCTCCACTGAATGAGTGCAGTGGGACAAGGCTAAAGGCACAACTGTTCATGCGGGCATTCGCCCTAGCAAGGTGGTTATCACCAGACTAAAGCTGGACAAAGACCACAAAAGTTCCTTGACCATAAAGCCAAATTTTGACAAGTAGGATAGGAAAAGGGAAAATATAAGGAAGAAACAATTGAGAAGATGCAGGGATAAAGTAATATTATACACAGCTTTCATTAAAAACTGTAAAATTGAAAAAGAATAAGAGATATCTGACCAAAAAAAACCCCACAATGTTTCAACTTCTAAAAATCACAAGAGCTGGCAAAACTTGACCTGTATTATGACATGGCGGTAATCAGCAAGAGCTGACCTGCAGCCACCTCTTCAGATGGGGTTTTGGTCTCCAGTTTTCTAGGGTCCCCACCTGGCTCTCACCACTCATTTACAGTGGCCTTTGGTAGGCAGCTGTGTTTGTAACCTCTTTGCTGCAGCTCTAGTCTTTATGAAAGTTTCCCCAAAATGCAATTAATGGTTAAATATAATTCCTTCAAGGAGAGCCAAGGGCCGGCCTCTCACTAAAGAGTCATCCATGATACAGTGCCTCAGCATGCATGTCCAAGAAACTAACCAAGTACTATCAGGGATAAGCCAACCACCAAGTCTCTTCTTTAAACATCCTATGCTTTTGTGCTGCCTTTTCTTTTCCCTGTTTTCCAAATCACTGAGTGGCTAGCGCATAATAACTACTAATAAATGATGGATGGATGGACAGATGATAGATGGATGACAAATGTAATATACACTATAGTCTTAACTTCTTCTAGCTACAGGCACATAAAGAATTCTGCTACAAAGGAATCTGCAATATGATTATTAACAGAGCTTTTTTTATTATTATTATTGTCATTGTTATTCTTATAACAGCTGCTCACAGTTGTTCAAAACTTCCCTGATCTAACATTTAGGAGAAAGGGGTTCCCAGATGAAGAGGAAGAGCCACTACTGCTATACAAAATGATCTTAGGTGATACTTGGGGCTTGGTATTGAATTACAATGAATCACATCCTGAGAAACTTACTATTTTCCTATTGTTCTTTCAGTCTATCTGAGTATATCAAAGAACAAGTCTTACTTTGGCACTAACACATGTTTAAGCCCCTTTATGACACTTGCCAATTTAATTTCCCTTGTAAACAGAGGAGCATATGGCTCAAGCCTGAAGACAACAGAATCTAAACAGGATTTAACAGTAATTGTTTTTAACGGCAAATTATACTGGTTCTTCAGTTCTGGTCGGAATACAAAGATTTGTTTTAAAGAAAGTTAACTTTTAAAAGGCATTATAAAAATTCATGTTATGTATATTTACCACAATTAAAAATAAAAAACAAAGTGTGACATTAAGTAAATAAAAGCAGAAGGTAGAATGCAACCATAACAAAAGGCACCATGGTGATACACAAAATACTGATATTTGGGAGATAAATGACTATTACAACGTTACTAGTTTCGGACAGAGATGGAAAGTGTTCAGATATACTTTAATTTCACTAAAACAAATATAAAAAATATGTTTAATAATAAATGACATTTTTATGGTGACAGAAAAACTTAAGATCTGTAACCTTGACAATTCATCAGTTAAAGTCATTAGCTTCTGACTATAATTAACTAGATATGATTTTATATGTAATTACTTATGACTATATGTGACCATAATCTATAAATCTACGCCAATAACATCGAACTAGATGGCTCCCTATACCAAGTCTCACGAAGTTCATAATCTGTAAGCTGCAAATGATGATACAAAATAAAATTGTGATAAAAGCACTTCTATATTTAAGATCATAAGCTGGGGCTAATAGTAAATAAACCAGTAAGTAGACCAAATGTCATGATACACCCCACTGTCAAACAGCAGCTGTGACAAATGCCGTACAGGAGAGGTTCATGTGTCTATAAGGGTTTACAATAGGCGTAATTCGACCTTGGCAGGGCCTCCTTATGATGAGAGAGACAGCAGCAGCAAAACAAGGCAGAATCCACACAACCAAAGTCAGAGGAGTCTGAGACTGGGCTGGAGAGTTTGAATGCTCCTTGGCACAGATATGGAGTTTACCTTTATGCCGAGAACTATGGAAAGACAGCTAAAGGGGCTTTTAAAACAGAGTGACCTACCTGATCAGATCTGTGTTCTGAAAGGTTTGCTCTGGCTATAATAAGGCAACCCTCCAAAGAGGAATCAGGAAACAGAATCAAAGATTAAACTGATAACAAACAAAATCATTTAGAAATTACCACATCTAGACCAAAAAAATAATGACCAACAGGAAGGAAGTTCAGATAATTGTCCAGGTTTTTTTTTTAACAGAAATGAAAAGATAACACTACACTTTTATTTAGGTATATGACATAAAAAAAATTTATAAACAATATAAAATTTAACATTTGTAACATATCAAAAAATGTCATAACTTCTTGGTCAGACCTAAGGTGGCCTACCTACCTCAAGGGTTTTCAAGGCAGAGGACTGGAGCTCCTGGAGAGTCTAAGAACCGAGGCTCTGATTACCTTCCTGGTCCCCTGCCCAGGCTTTTCTTCATGTTTTAGGCTTCTAATAAGGTTTAAAGAAGAAATAGTTTTGCTACTGAAATCAAGTCAGAAACCCAATGTTAACTCCTGTGGCCTCTAAGACCCAGTTAAGAGATTAGAATCAGTCAGTGGGCGCATAGTACCTCAGATGACTATACCCTATGGCTCCTATTTCATCTAAACTTCCAATTCTGATCTCTTTCGTGAAAGTCAATACTCAGAAATAGTCCCCTATCTGTTTCTAAGCCTCCTCAAAAAGGCTCCAACTCTGGGTCACATTGGCACACCCACAAGAACACTAAAAACGAAAAGGGAAAAAAAAGGAGGGGAGGGGAGGGGAGGGAAGGGAAGGAAAGGAAAGGGAAGGGAAAGAAAAAAGAATATACAGCAGCAAACTGGCAAGGACCTGGAGCACAGCTGGGAGGTGCAGACTGGCACATTCACTTTGGAAATTTGGCAACACCCACTGAAGCTCAGCAACTGCACTCCTAGGAATATACCCAACAAAAATGCATGCACAGGTCCATTCACCAAAAGACAAGTATACAAATGCTCATAGAAGCACTATTTCTAATAGCCACAAACTATAAACATCCCACATGCTGATCAATAGCAAAATGAATAAATAAAGTGAGGTATATTCACATGGTGAATATCTACAGCAATGAGACTGAATCAATTACAACTACTCATACAGGTAGTAACCTTGGAAACGACGGATGAGGAGGGTTTCTATTTATATATAATGTCCAAAAACAGATACAACTCAATAATCATATTTGGAAATAATCTCAATCTTTACCTTAATACTAAAACCCAAAATAAATCACAGATTTAAATATTCACAGTTAAAAACTTCTATAAATAAACATAGCAGAAATTCTTAGTAACCTTGGACTTGGCAAAGAGTTCTTAGATACAACACATAAACTGCAACATTTTTTTTAAAAATCAATAAATTGGATTTTGTAATGACCTATATGATCTGTGCACTTTCCTATATATATGTTGAATAAAAACACTACTAAAAATTAAACAAAAACAAAAGTATAAGGATTGAGTGGAGGGTAGACAACAAAATTGGCCACTGTCATCTCATACATATATCTCAAATACATCTCAAATACATCTATCCTGCTAACAGAGAAACAAAGCCAACAGTGGCAGAGCAGGGGTAAAAATAGTTATTGGGAACTGTCTGTCCTACCCTTCGAACTGAAATGGGGAGGGGGAGTACAATGAAGAAAGAATCTTCTATAAGATGGCTCTCCTGCCATGATTATTCTTAGTTCCCCAGAGACATGGAGGAAAGTATATTCAACATTAAGAGCAAATAAAAGACACCTCGGTCCTGGATTCTTTCACTGAATCTCCTTTATTTCCTTCTCTCTTCATTTGGTCCTATGCTTATTTTATTTTCTCCCTTCATTTCTCCTTATTCTTTCAGGCTTCTCTTTTTGCTTTCTGCAACCACGCATCATTATCATATGCCCTTTTTCTCTGCACTTAAGAGGCTCCAAAATAAGAAAAGGAATTAAAATACATGCACAAAAATAGCACAGGTTCTTTATGTGTTTCAAATGCTCTTATGCTGAAGAAGGGACAACATATAATCTCTATTACTTTGCACCAATCTTGTTTATACGGCATTGTTAGAATACAGGCCACAGCATAAATATTTTTGAACTTCCTCCCTCTCCCTTTTTCTCTTCTCCTGAAGAAGGTAGTTAGCAATTTGTCAATTCAAATATGTGCTAGCTATGCGGGATGCTAATTATCTAGGCTACTACTTCTTATTTATTCCAGTATAAGGACTCCTCTAAAACAACAAAATAAAAATGTCAAAAATACACACACAACTAGAAATGATCCTTTTAGTATCTGTTCTCTGAGAAAATGCAAACCTAGCAGGCACTGATATTTTACTTTTGACTGCTTGTGAACTTTATTAATGACTACACATCCATTTACATTTAACAGCAACGTGGGCAATGTTGAGTGTGAATGTGGATTCTCAGCTTCACAAACTGCTCAGCCCTCCCTGGAGTCAGCCCAAATGGATTGGAAATCATGGCTCTGAGCACTCTGGGCTCAGCTCTTCTTTTGATTAAGAGTTGTCGAATTTTGTTCATGAGTTCACTGGAGTAGCAATACAGTTTGACAACAAGTTTAGTACAGCAAAGCACTTTCTGTTCACTCAGGATCTTTCTAGCATGATTTGCCTGAGTCCTTCCAACAGCCAGTATTTATGTGTTCTCTCTCCTCATCACTTAGAACTATTATCTAAAAATGTTTAATAAATGATCGTTACCTTTTTTCTAGCTATTATTGTTAGTACTGCTTCTCTTACTACTTTTCCTAACCTACTCTACCCCATAAATTTCCAAATCCCAATAGTGTTCTAGCTTGGAAATGCAAGAAGAAACAAAAACTTAAAAATCTAGTTTTTTTATCAAATAAATATACACACCTTATTTTTTATTTTTTTACATTTACATGGAGTAGATGAGGAAGTAAAACTGTGTGTGGCTCTGTCCCTACCATATTTAAGATGAATATATTCCTTCATTCGACAGGCACTCGATCAAAAAGAAAATACTCGTAGTAAGAGTTACGCCTAAAATCTGTAAGATGGGTATTCTCTTGCAACAGATTTATCTTCCTTTTAACTGGCAACAGCATACGAATCAGGCACCATTCTTTTTTATTCATTCATTAACGTTCTCTGTCCTTAATTTTTAAAATGAGTAAAAGTTAACATTTTTCTCTTTCTCCAAAATATTAAAAAAAAAAAAAAACAACTATAACTTTTTGTCACTCCATTGGTTTCTGTCCTATGAGTCAGCCATTATGAACAGAGGAACTCTATGCCTCCCCTATAAAATGACATTCGATGGACCGCCACTATTCTTCTTTTTTCCTCCTCTTTTAATTCCCCCTCCACACATACTTCCACCCCTGACCTATGGATGTTGCCATTTCCCCTTAAGAACTGGATCTCTAAAGGTGGGGCGTCTCCTCCCACACGCTCATGGCGTGCGCCCAGGGCCTGGAGTCCACCCCACCCCAGGTATGGTCCGTGGCTCCACCTGGGGATTGAATCCAGGACCTTCTGCGTGTAAAGCAGACGTGCTAACCACTACACTGTGGAGCCACCCCCACTATTCTGTTAAAGATAAAAATATAATTTTAAATTTCAAGGTGGTACTGAGATGTTAAAATAATATTTTCTAATTAAGGCCTCCAAAAACATTCAAAATTCCATTATGATATTACCTCAAATCCGATTTGTATTTTTCAATGAAAGATCTTGAAAGGTCTACAAAAATAAATTTTTTGTTTTGCTTTTCCCGTTTTACAAAATTGTCTGAAAAAAACTAATTCAATCAACACTAGTTGTTAGAAAACTAGCAGTTCCCATTAAGCGGGTTAAGAATATGAGATGGAAAAATTATTAGGAACTTCACATCACTATTATTGAAAATGTTATTTCTCTACTCGGTTCCATGAAATATCAAAATATTATTCTATACTGCAGACAGTGAGCAAAATCAATTGTGGCAAATAATAACTTGGTTTCTTAAAAACAAGTAGTTTCTCCCCTCTACAAAGAAAGAAGACTGGGTTTCTTCATCCTTCCTCCCAATATAATATATTCATGGGAACACTGACCATTTATAAATTCCAAATATCTTTGAGACTTAGCCCATCCTTCAAACAACTAACTTAAAAAAAATAAATAAATAAAGACTTTTAAAATTTAGGTAATAGGTGAACAAAGAATTGAAGAATGTGATGGTAATGCTACATGATATTATAAGCTATTAAGTTCCTGGGCAAGTCTACGGCCATGCCACCCTGAACAAGCCCAATCTCGTCTGATCTCGGAAGCTAAGCAGGGTCGGGCCTGGTTATTACTTGGAAGTACTAGGAAGACCAGGTGCTGTAGGTGTAAAAAATAAAAAATAAGGAATTGTAAGCTGACAAGGTTCTTGCAATCTGTGAGGTCAACCAAGGGTTGCCTCACCTTAAAGAAGAAAAATTTAAAAAGTGCCTGGGCAAGATATAATGGTACTAGGCCGTAATTTTCTTAACTTTGGATTCTTGTTTTTCACGTTCTTCCAAACAAATTACGAAAGGCAAATGATTTGACTACTCATTATTGTACGGCTTTAAAAAAAAAAAAAAGAAAAAAGAAAAAAGAAGTAACTTCTATTTTTAATATATTTACATTAATGAAACAATGTCTATATTTGCAGAGTGTTGGCCGACCCATAAACTACATTTAACACCCACTAAGTCAGCATATCACAACTGCCAAATATTATGCGTAAGCGCCAACCCTCCCCCCACCCCCAACAAACAAAGCAAGCAAGCTCTGGTAAAACTGTTTATAAAGTTGTCGTAAGCATGGAAGATGATACCTAAACTTTAAAATCACGGTCACATACATCCTCCCTTTACATCCAATTTAAGCACAGGAGCTTAGGAAATTAAGTAATTAAAATATTTTAGAGTTTTTCCTTATGAGAATATATTTTAATCATAAAAAAACCTTCACCCATTCCTAATTCATTTCTCATTAACACTCATTCATTCTGTTCAACCCTCAATTTATCAATATAGAATTCATGCTATTCAAAAAAGAAAACCAACATAATTACGGCTGTCATCTCATTAAGAATGCTCTTCCCAGCAACAGAACTCTGACATTACAGTTGGCACCCACACCATTCCCTATTTGCACCACCATGCTCTCCCCTTCCCATCACCACCATTTTACTGGCAGAACATTCACAAGACTGAAGGTCTGTTTCTTCATCTCAGGAAACAGAATACTTAAAAACGGATGGCTAGCCACAAACCAGAAGTTAGACGCTACATAAAAATAAACACAAATGTACCTAAATTGTTCTATTTTCAGTCTCTAAAGAAAGCAGTAACATCTTCCATATCTCTAATGCCCAGAATTATAGCCAGGAGCCTTTCACCTAATTATACTAATAAATCGATTTAATGTCATCATTTTGCCATCAGAGCATGTCCTCCATACACTAGTGTGTTTTAATTAAATCTTCTTTACCATGGTAGGTTCTTCACATATTTTTTCCAGTGTTTTCCTATTTAATCCCTAACTACCAAATTATTTCTCTATATTTTCCTAAATATTAAACCTATGAACAAAAAGATAACCCTGAAAACTAACCACAGAAGAGATAAATCAATACACCTTAAATACAAAATATCAACATCAGGTATAAACTATTAGGTAATCAAGAGAAAGGTAAGCATCAACTGTATGCCCCCAAATCCCAATTTAAAACATTATGTAGTATACAGAATTTTGGAAAATGGAAATGAACACAGTATTTACATAGCAAAACAGACAACTATAGCCTCATTTCTGACTTGAGATTTTAAAAAATCTTAATTCTATTCATTAAGTAAAACAGCCATTTTAAGGAAATACCTCCTTACAGGTATAATCATTTGATTGACAGATAAAATAATTGCTTTAAAAATACTTGAGTCATTTTGTCCTTACCTGCAGGCACGAACCATTACTGCATGCAGTGACTGTTCCATTTCCTAGCACAGACTTGAAGAAGCATATCTCTCTTTCAGAATGTGACTAATCTGTGGGTTTGCAATTTCTAAGCTATTTACAAATGGCACTCCCTTTCCACATAAGAAAATACTTATTACAACCAAAAGTCAAGAATTTTTAACCTAGATCTTACAAATAATGTTGGTAATTATGTGTAGCGACATCATCAAAATACAGGAAGAAAATGTAATACTAGAATTTCCTTAAAGAAAGTAAGATATTTGTTTATTTTTTTAGCTAAGCAAATTATTTTTTAAAGCCTTCAACAGCTGTCACACATGAACCAGCAGTCTGCTGTGTTATGGTGTGCATGCTGCAGCTGATTAGGCTTCACTATTTTTTTAAAAATCAATTACCCTTTGTAAAAGCAGAACAGCTTGCCCATATACACATCTTCAATACAGCACAATGACCAGCATGCAGTACAATACATTATATAGCAAACTTGACAAGAAAAAAACATGTCCTGGTTTGTTTCTTAGCAATGCTACACCATTAATTGTTCATGCAAGAGATGTAGCTGTACCTTTCTGATGAGGACGACTTCTCAGAGTTAACTGACATCAGCAGCTCAATCTTCTGCTTGATTTCTGGAAAAATCAGAAAATATTCACAACCAAGATTGCCTGCCCTTGCTTTCAAGCCTTATATCAAGAGATTTTTCTTCTCTAATCCCTTTTGTTCAAAATGAGGCCACAAGATTCGCAGTACTTCTGTTAGGACTGGGATTCAATGGTGCTATAAAGGGAAAAAGCTCCAGAGGCATCAGGCCTTGCTAAACTATGCACATGACTGTTTATGAAAGCAGGAAGTACCATTTCTTTTAAGCAGAGGGGTGTTTTCTTTTTTAAGGTAGAACCAGTCTGGCCCTACTAGAAGATATTAAAAGCAGCAAATTAAAATGCAAACGAGAAATGCTAACGACTGAATTCAACATACTAGATAATCTGAGAAGCCTGGGTAATAAAGTTACAGGCTGTAATAAACAGATATGCAACCCCTGGCTACTTCTATTTCACCAGCCCTGAAAAATATGGCTCAGTGAATCATTTTTATCACTTAAGAATGAAACATTAAACCAGAACCCCAATTTATAGATTAAAATTGTTTAACCTTTGTTATAATTTCTTGGTTGTTTTTAACTAAAAATAGAATTAATCTCTACTCCCTAGCTCCTTTAGAGAAAGACTTGTATTTTACACCTTAATTTCCCCCTCCTCTTTCACAGTACAGCACAAGTGAACAGCAACACGCAGTTACCTAGCAGATAATCTACTTCTCCTTTTAGGAAAGGACTGACAATGCCATCTAAAACAGAAATAAAAGCACCAATTTAATTTATTTAAAAGATAATTGCCTGATACTGACTTGGAAAAAAAGATAATAGACTAAAAGGGAAGGAAAGGTAAAAATAAAAGGGAGGTAGAAAAGAGAAAGAAAAAAATCCATTTCCATTAAAATACTAATGATTAACCAAAAGCACATAATTTTACATGAATAAAACTGACATGGTCTTATTACTCAGACTATTTCACATGTAAAACTGTTTTCCTTTTCATAAAGGTGTTTTCCTATTTGTAATTAAAAGTTCACATACCAAAAATAAAACACAATGCCACTGAAATGCTATAGGCAGTCTCAGGATTTCGAAGTAGACTTCAATAGTTTGGGGTTTTGTTGTTATTGTTGTTGTTGTTTTTTAAGGGTATAATAAAGCCTAATTTTTACAAATCTTGACTACAGAAACCAAAAGAATATGAGAAGATGTAAAGGGAAAAGGAATAAAAATTGGTTACATAAAATACAATGGACCTCTGCAGGAGTATCTTCTTTATATTGTTAAAATAAAGATTTTTCCAAATTGCTTAAATTTACAATTCTTCCAACGGGCATGACCGGCATGGCATGAATATCTAATGAGAGAACAGAATCTACCACAGATTATAGCCAAACTACCTAACCACTGGGGAGAGCACCCTGCAATGTGGTTAAATTGAGATGATGATAATGAAACTTACCTTGAGGATTTTTACATGGATTACAGAGCCTGGCACCTGGTGCCATAGTGAATGCTCAGTAACATCCCTCCCACCAGGTTAAAAAGAGCCCAGTGTTTAAGAGCTCGGGCTCTGCTGCCAAGTAACTTTGGATTTGAAAGCTGGCTTCTCCAACATTTTTAATAGCTACATGACCTTGAGGAAATTACTTAAACTCTCTAAGCCTCTATCTCCTCTCCTATAAAATGGGGATAATAATTCTAAGATGAGGGGCTGTTGTGAGGACTTAATGAAATAATCCATGAAAGTCATGTAGGGTCATGCTTGGCACATAAACCCTCTCTGCCTAGCAAAGGAAAGTGATCCTAAATAACTATTTCTTGAATGAATTAATGAGGTGTACTACGTTTGTCCCATCTTAAAAGTTTTTCCACAGTTTTAATCCATCTTGTCCCTCTTACTACTAACCTCAACATCCACCTGTTTATCATTAGTGTTATTACATATGGAAATTTAACTTTAATCTGTATCTTAGTCTCCCTATCTAGAGAATATTCCCAGTCAATCAACTAACCACTTCAGAAATGAGGTTACACTTGAATCCATCTTCACCGTGGCGATTTTTCATTCCAAAAAGAAAAAAGTTCGCACTTGAGTGTATCTATATAAAATCTGTACACTTAAGCTGAAAGACCCCAAGATGAAACTACACAGCTCTAACGAAGTTTATACCCTTCCAATCTTATAAACATTGGAAAGAAAAGTTTATACCCTTCCAATCTTATAAACATTGGAAAGAAAAATTAAAACTCTAACCCATTTTCTGGCTGGTAACTTTAGGAGCTCCAAACCAAATGGTTTTAAATAATACATGAAAAGGTTTCCAACATCATTTTTACATTTTCTTCAAATCTTCAGATTTGTTTATAGCTTCAGAAAAACTGAAAAGTTCAGGAATGTTTGCAAACACTCCGTTAACACTGTACCCTTTGAGGCGCATATATTCCATCTATGCTACTATCTTATCAGTATTTTATCAATACCATCCATGGGTCTGATTACCCCCTACAGTCATTAAGAACTCCAGAAGCCTCGTCAGTTTCATTCCACCACAAGAACTGCCACAATCCTGGGGGGCTTTGGTGTTCATATTGATACGACCTCCAAAAATCTTGGCCAGGGACTGTGGCCTCCTCAAGTCTCCTCACCGTCTCCTGAACCTCTGAAAACCTCTGATCACTCAAATCATCTACTCTCATGACCACACTTAGGACGTTCTCTTACATGCGCTACAAATATTTCCCCAAAAATTAGCTGATTGGTTTTCTATTTTACTCACAGTATCTAGGACCCTATACTTTATTTTTCTACAATTAAGTCCACTAATCTTTTCCTTTATGAATTATGGTCTCCTGTTAAACCTGGACTTTCCCAACACTAAAAATTTTTAAATCATCATCCTATTTTTCTCTAATACACTTTATAATTTTATTTTGCACGTAAATCTTAAACTCTCCTAGAATTTATTTTGCTCTATGAATTGATAAAGTGTGCCACTATGTTTTTATAGTTCGCATTTTAAAGCCTTATACCCACCCCGACTCCACAACTCTATAAATTACTCTCTTTTCCACCACTCCTTGGTTCTTCCAAAGCAGCAGAATTTACAACCTTGTAAATACATATTTATTTAACCATTCACTGTCTCCATTTATGCATTCAGGCCAATGAGGGCAAAAAGGCCGCACCTCTTTATTTCACAAAGAAAATAATCCAGTGATACCTATGTGGTTTGAATAAGCATATTTAAAAATTATAGTTCACTTGATGTTTTAGTCATAACTTTGTTTTAATTGCTAAATAACATTATACAATAACATAAGTTTTGCTGGGGTTTTTTTTTTTTTAATGCTTTTGTATTTTTATGATTCTTCTAAATGTGGGTTCTTTGCTGGATCATCTTTTTTTCACCCAGACCTTCAAATGTTGGTGATACTCACATGACCCTCTTTTCCCTCACTGACTCTTTTATTTGTACCCTTATTCCACGTTCCCTGGTGATCTAGTGGTCAGGATTTAGCGCTCTCTTTTATCTGTACCCTTGACATTCACAACCATAAGGGCACTGATGACGACCAAATCTGAATTTCTAGCTCAATATGCTCCTCCACAACCCAGAAATGTCCTTCAATCCCTACTAGACATTGTCACCTAAATGCCTTGAATGCAATATGTAAAACTAACTCCATCAACTTTTCAATCCAATGTCTCCTTTTATGGTCTTTGTCTTAGTGAAGAGCAGCATCACTAACCCCCAAACCCCCAGTCAGAAATTTTTCAGAGATCCCAGACTAGTATCCCTGTCCCTTCTGTGACATCATTACCACCCTCCTCCTTTTTATTATATGTTTTATGCTCTGGAAATGCTGAGATCTACTCTACGATTCCCCAAACACACCATGCTTTCTCACACCAAGTCTTTTCTTACACAGTTTGCTCTGCCTGGAATACCACTGTGCAGTTCGTTTCCCTTGCACACACAACTCACTTTTCTAATCTCAGCCCAATCATTACCTATTCTCTGACATCTTCCCGGACAGAATACAGGTCACCTCCTCTGCCCCTCCATGTATCACATACACTTGCATTACTTGTTTGATTCCCCACTGAGACCAAAGCTTCCTTAAGGACAGAGAATTGCATTTTCACTTCAATTCACACATGTCTGTTGATACTTTCATGGTCACTGTAGCCTATTCTAGTCTAGTTAATGTTAATGGTGCAATCTAGCTAAGTTCGTTTTCTTAAATATGCATTGCCAGATACAATTAATCAGAGATTCAAACAAAGTAGAGCAAGAAGGATACTCAGATGCCATCGCCTAGCTGAATCCACAAATTTATAAAGAAATTGGAAGGGAAAAAAGATTAGCTAGAGGCAATAACATTACCCTCTCAAAAGGTTACTGTCTCTGAGACCAACAGTTAAATTTCCAAGGACTTAGCAATGCAAGTAGAATAGTTCAGTCTTTTTTTAAAATCAGCTTCATAAATGCTATTTTCTCATATCTCCAATCCATTAGAATCATCACTATTAGTTGGCTTTCTTAATTAAAATAACTGGTTGGCCTGTGACATCATACTTTTCTTATTCATCACCTTACATAGCAAAAAAGAAAAACCAATGCACTGGGAATTCTCCTACAGACCTTCACAATACCCCTTTATTCTCATTATACTAATACTTTACAAGATACTCAAATTATTTGTAAAGAGGAGTAATTTAACTCTTCAGCAATGGACTACTTTCTCTAATATTTCACTTTCTACTCAGTCACATGAGGTTGAAGACTCCCGGAACACTTACGGCCATGAGTCCCGAGCTGCGCCAATCCCTAAGAACCCTGACCAGGAATAGCAGTTAGCAGTAACTAATATAATACTAAGTCCGGTAAAGATGGTGCTTCCAAGACATCCTGGAAGAGAAACTGGGCAGTCCTGAATCCACCTGGAATTCTAAGAGTAATAGCAGCCTAAAACTAACATAGGGATGCCACAGAGGTGATATGCCCCTGTGTCCTTTAGATCACTAAGCACCAAGCACAAACTCAGATAAGATTTTTATTTTATGGCATGGAAATTAAGTAACACAATAATTGGGCAGATAATTCTACCTAAATTCTCAGACCTACATCCTTTTTCCACAAGTTTATTCCAAGAGATTTACTAAACTACCTTTCATTTGCCAAATTCATTACATGATTATCCAAAAATCTGATTTTTATTTTGGCTATATACTTTTTTTTTAATTACTGTCTAATACATATTTGGAGCCATTTCAAGCTACAAGAAACAGGTATGTACTTAGGTGATCTCAGGTGCTAGGATATTACTGCAAAAATAGGAAAATACCTCAGCAGGCCTAAGTACCAGAATCTTGTTCAGAAGACAAGGCAGCTCTTGAATCTCAGTTTATGTTACCAAGTGCTCAGAGGGACTGTTCTCCACCTTAATTAACGCTTCATCATCCTGGTGGAGCAACACTGCTGATCCTAATTTAATTTCTTCCCTCACCATCAATTAACTTCTTCTCTTTATTTCACATGTTCAGATTCTGCTGACTCAGGATGCATATTTAGGGCCTTCTCTCTTGGTGTCTCCAATTTAAGCCTAGGAGGATATTTAAGGGGCTCCCATTTAAATGCAAAGGAGTTGCCTACAGACACTTCCCCAGCTCAGTCAAGAGTCAATCCCTGATAATCACCATCTGGAACCAAATATTATTGACGTCCTGACTCAATTCAAGAGACAGACATGTAGTAAGAGACCCTTCATGAGGGGGCATGAGTAAAAGCAAAGTCTCAGAGACATCTAGGAAGGTCAATACTGACTAACCAACACCCTGAAGATCAATCTAGCCTAAAAAAGAGTCCTTGTTATGCCAGCATTCATTATTCAAGTTTTCTCTATTATGAGAAAACATAAAAAAGCAAAAATTGTGCAAACAAAAATAATTATTAGTGAACTAACCATTCAAAAAAGTGTCCCCAGTTAACACCAGCCTTTGCCCCCACCCATCAAACGCTTTCTCTATCAGTTTCTCACTGATGGTCAGGTCATACATTCCAACAACTCAAAATGCAAATCCAGAGCAAAGTAAAAACTAAAAATCAACAACAAAAGATGCAACATTTGACAAAGTTAATGGCAGATACTAAAGAAATGTTAGAATTCCAGGTAAATCCACTGACAAATGAGGATACAGGAATTAGGAAGGTTAGTAACTGATGAGAAAAGTCAACAAGGATAATAATATGTTAGGTGTCTCAAGAATAATTATTTGATTATCAAAGGCTACTAAATGTAAAAAAAATACTCAAAGTCTGCAAAAAATGTCCTTCAATTACAATTGCATTGTAACTTAAAAGCCACCCAATCATATTGTTGTAAAAAAACTTAGTATAAAAACGTATGCCAAAACAATCAACACTTGATATAATTTTTGTTCATTCTAAAACTCAGTATCTATTTTTCAATTATAACTTAAATTTTGTTAAATGAAATATAAGCTTACTTTCAGAATCCAATTTTATTTTTCAAGATAAAAATCCCAATTTCATCACCATTCTTTAAAAGTAGTCTTTTTTCAGTACCAAATTTCCTCCTTCCATAATTCAAAAAAAAAAATTACTTATGTTCCTAAATATGGTACTGTGCCAGTTGACCACAACGTGTTCATGCCAAACTCCACAACGGGGCAAAGGGCTGGGAGCTGAAGGAGGAGAAGGAAGTGATCTCAGGCTCATTAGCTTTCCGGTCTGGAACTTTCAAGGTAGCAGCTACTGCCACTTATCGAAAACTTCATTTACTAGAGAAAATGTTTTTCCTTCTGTCGCCTTTTAAATTATTACTCTGGGTATACTTTATAACCCAAAAGGAATACTAGCTTTTTTTTTTTGAGAAAAATAAAAATGGTTATTAATTCCCAAATTCTAGCAAGAAAAGTGGATCAATCCCCTCAAATTGGAATTCCCATCCTCACCCTCACCCCGGAAGCCAGCGAGCAAGAATGCAAGGGAAAGAAAAAGACTATTCCTCTGCCCAAGACCCCAGATCACCAAACCTAACACAAAACGGAGCATGTTGATACTTTACACAGTTCATCATACAGTATTTGTTACTATTGTTTTGTTATTTTGATGCTGAAAATTTTAAGGAACTAAATACAAAAATGCATTAAAGTATGAAAATATGAATGTTTAAATAAATTCCTAATTTTATTAGCCTCACCATCACTGCCCTCTATTAGAGGTGATATGTAATGAAACTACTCCCTAAAACTGTCTACAGGTTTCTCACCACAGCAGAATATCATTAATAGTTAATCCAGCCACTATACAGAACAAAGACGCTCTTACCCTGACTCTGTTGGGGAGACAGAAGAAGCTACACAAGTTCTTAGATAACTGAACTGTTACACTCAGAGTGTGTGTGATCTAATGCTCTGTTTATCAGGAAGTCAAGTTTTAAAGCTATCTGTTTTACACCTACAAAATATCACTTGTATATTTTTCTAAAACGATGTATGAATTTTAGAAATTACATCACAGAATAATATTCAGAAAAAGGAAGTCTTTTTAAAGCTGATTTTTCATACTAAATATTAATATACAACTGAAACTACTTGGTTCTCTAATATTGTGACATAATTTCATAAATTAAGATATTTTAATTTCATTAACAATTTTGGCATATAAAGAACTGTGAGTTCACCTAGGCAATGAATACCTGCTTTCCTTTACTAACTCCTTTAGTAAGCCAAGGCCCACCACTCAACCATCTTAAAAAGAAACTTTGCCAGGAGGTGGCAAAATCATTGTGTAAGGCTTATTTCCATATATAAGAAAACAATCCATACAAAAATACGTGGATATAAGGAGGAATTAGTGTCCCTAACTCCCAATTCACATTAACTTTCAAACTTAAAAACTGGAATTGATGTGATATACTCCAATTTTTCCACCCTTCTACATTCCCTCAGTACCAACAGGTTACTAAGTAAGCTAGGCGATACCAGAACAGGGGGAAGAGGGTGTCACAAAAATGTGTAAGGCAAAACTCCTTCCCTCAGAAAGTCCACAGTCTAATATTTAATATTTAGCTTGAACCATCAGGCTTATTTAGGCCCTTTAAATAAAATCAATTCATTTAAACCTTACAACAATTGGAGAAAATAGGTACTTAATATAATTTCCATTTTACATGTTTGGAAACTGAAGCTTTGAAAGTTTAAGAAATTTGCTCAAGATTCCAGAGCTACGCAATTCCATTGAAAAGAATAAAATACTTAGATATAAATTTAACCAAGGAGTGAGAAACTTGTACACAGAAAACTACAAAACACAAAAGAAATTAAAGACCTAAATAAATGGAAAGACATTTTTTTGTTTATGGATTGGAGGAATTACTATAATTAAGACGGCAAATTGATCTACAGATTCACATAATACCTATCAAAATCCCAACTGCCTTTTTGTAGAAATGGGCAAGCTGACCCTAAAATTCATATTGGAATGCCAGGGACCCTGAATAACCAAAACAATATAGAGGAGAAAAAAGAGCAAAGTTGGAAGACACACATCTTGATTTCAAAACTTACTACCAAAGTTACAGTAATTAAAATGCTGCAGAACTGGCATAAGGAAAAACATATAAATCAATGGAATAGAATTAGAGTTCAGAAATAAACCCTCACACTGCACTCAACTGATTTACAACAAGAGTGCCAGAGCCATTCAACAGGAGAAAAAGGTCTCTTCAAAAGATAAATAACTGGATCTCCATATGCAAAAGAATAAAGCTGGACTCCTCTCCCACATTATATACAGAAATTAACTCAAAATGGACCAAAAACCTAAATATAAAGGCTAAAACTATAAAACTCTTAAAGGGAATGTAGGTGTAAATCTTCATAATTTTTGGATTAGGCTAAAGTTCTTAAATACAACACCAAAAGCATGAGGAACAAAAGAATAGATAAACTGAACAGCATAAGAATTTTTAAAAATTGTGCATCAAAAGATATTATTGAGAAAAAAAGATAACCTGCAGAATAGGAGTAAATATTTATAAATCATATATCTGATAAAGAACTAGCATCTAGAATAATAAAGAACTCTTACAACTCAACAATTAAAAATCCCAACAACTCAATTAAAAAATGGGTGAAAGATTTAAATAGACATTTTTCCAAAGAAGAAATACAAATGGCCAATAAGCACATGAAAAATTGCTCAGCATCATGTGTCATTAGGGAAATGTGAATCAAAACAAGAATGAAATACCACTTTACACGTACCAGGATGGCTACAATCAAAAAAATATTAACAAGTGTTGACGAGGCTATGGAGAATCTGGAGCCTTCATGCATTGCTGGTGGGAATGTCAAATGGTACCTCTGCTTTGGAGAACAATCCGGCAGTTCTTCAAAAAATTAAGTAAAAAGTTACCATATGACCCAATAATTCTACTCCTTGGTATACATACCCAAGAGAATTAAAAACATGTTCATATTGTTCACACAAAAACTTATACACAAATGTTCATAACAGTGATATTTATAATAACCAAAAAGTGGGGACAGCCCATATGTCCATTAACTGATGAAGGGATAAACAAAATGTGGCATATCTATTAAAGAAATGGAGTACTGATATATATATATATATCAGTACTCCATTTCTTTAATAGATATGCCACATTTTGTTTATCCCTTCATCAGTTAATGGACATATGGGCTGTCCCCACTTTTTGGTTATTATAAATATCACTGTTATGAACATTTGTGTATAAGTTTTTGTGTGAACAATATG
>NW_011888989.1:3570008-3584096 GCF_000151845.1 Pteropus vampyrus | reverse complement strand
ATACTGCCATTTGTTACCACATGGATGGATCTTGAAGACACTATAAAGAGTAAAACAAGCCAGACACAAAACATACATTGTATGATTTCCTTTTACATGATGTGTCCAGGAACAGGGAAATTATACAGAGACAGAAATTAGATCAAGGGGCTGAGAGGAAGGAGAATGGGGAGAGGCGGCTAACATACCTGTTTCCCTTTAGGATGATGAAAATGTTCGGGAATTAGATAATGGTGATGTTTTTACAACATTATAAATATGCTTAAAA
This sequence comes from Pteropus vampyrus, assembly GCF_000151845.1. Lineage (NCBI taxonomy): Eukaryota > Metazoa > Chordata > Mammalia > Chiroptera > Pteropodidae > Pteropus > Pteropus vampyrus. The sequence goes on along the minus strand of NW_011888989.1, from coordinate 3,583,828 downwards.
CCACTGAGTTGTACACTTTAAAATGGTTTTTTAAAAGGGAATTTATGCGAATTTTATTTCAGTTTAAAAAAAAAAAAAAAAGATTGCAGAGCTAGCATGTGACTGAGTCAGGATGAGAGCCCAGGCGGCCTAGCTTCCAAAGCCTAGCTCCGCAGCTATGCTGCACGTCCTGCAAGGAGGAAGTGATTGGTCCACCTGCGGAAAGAAAATGGTGAGAGAGGTTTGGGGGCTCATTTACAAGGGGTAAGAGGATTTTGCCAAGTGAAGAAATATCCCACTCTAAACAGGAATATGGCACAAGCAAAGCTACAAAGAACCGTACTGTGTAGGCCATCCGAGCTGCTGGTGACTGCAGCAGTGAAGTAGGTACTGGTTGAAGCAAGAGATACTGGCAGGAGAGGCCTGTTCCAAACACCTTATGTGCCACACAAAGAAGTCCTGGTTTTACATAGGGTAGAAATATAAGCGACTGAACAGCCAAAACTAAGAGAGATTCAGCAGGCAAATACGATTTAAAATCAAAATTTTAAAACCCTGATTCAAGCAGGAGAGGAAATATTAAAACTTCAAGGAGCTATTTATAAGACTCATCAATTTTCCACAATTCATTTTGTGTCTGCACGCCCACATAGTACCCCCTCGGGAACTTTGCCAATTATCACTTCTCACATTTGTTGTAAATTCTAAAATTCTCACCTCAACCCCATCAGTCACTCATGATTTCTATAAAAATCGTTAACGTCAGCAAGAAAATAGTAAAGTCTACTTCCAAGGCTTTTGTTGCTTTACAAAATGTTATGAAGTACCACAAATACGTTAGCAAAACGGACTGAGGCCCCTTTATTCTTGCCTTGCTGTCTGTGAGATTTCCTACCAATTACATGAACATGAAATCTGAACTAGTTCTCCATTTTCATATGCAAGAATCAACATACCGGGGTACCCTAAACATATCAAGGACACAAAAAAACTTAGCTTTGTTACATCAAAGTGGCCTTGAAGCAATATTCCAGAGTACAAGTTCTTTATACTTACCATCTTTAGTACTGAGTTGCTGATTTCTGGACGCTTAGAAAAGTATTTTGAACATGAAATAATGCCTGAAGATTAAGACACTGGGAATAATAATTGTAATAAACTGCAAGAGCAATAATAATAAGAGTTAACATTTCATACCAATTACAATGTGTCAGACACTCTTCTATTTGCTTTACATATAATCCTTAATACTCTCAGATCCCTGTAAGATAAATACTATCATTATCTTCATTTTACAGATAGGAAAATTGAGGTACAAAAAAGGCTAAGTGACTTGCCATGGTTCATAGAGCTAGTACAGTGGAGGGAGAATCCGAACCTAGATTAATACATGTAGAGTTCTGGGCCCTCAACTACTATGCTCTATGTGTGTCTGATATAGAATATTCTCTAATTTTTCATAATAAAAAACTTCAATACTAACTTGTATTAATATTTTTGACAGTTATAACACAATCCCACAAATATAATCCTATTCAGACTTCATGTTTATAATCTTGCTGTCTCCTACCCTAAAAATAATCTCTTCCTCTCCGTCAATCTTAAAACAATCATTTTTATACCTATACACTTTCTTAAGTATTTGGAGGGATAAAAAAATCATTGAGTGTCCAAAATAAATTGAATTATTCTGCTATATCTGACTACATTTTATGGTGTAAGTTAAGTACAGGACCAGTTAGTACCGGTTGTAATATAGGCAATCTAAGAAAGTTTCAGGATGTATCTCTCTTGTATTTAATTTTCGTCTTCATGCCAAGGGCCATTTGTACTGATTTGCACAACTACTAAATCATTCTCTTGGGGTGATAACACCTAAAATGTCCTAGAGGTAATTCTGATGTACAAGCCAGTACTGAGATTCCTTGGTTTTACACTTGGCCCCTGTCCTCCCGACATAATTAAGCGACAATATTACAAATACACAATTTATTTCACAAGCACAATTAGCCAGTCATGCCAAACAATATTCTATTTATTGACTTCAATATAGGGAATGCTAGTTGTTATAATCCAGCAAGTTCACTGTTCCAAAACTAAGCTAGAAAAACACTCGCGTGTATCCTAGCAGAATCACACAAAGGTACTCATCATAACACTACATGCAATGCAAGTAACGGATAACAACCCGATTGTTAAATCAACTATGGCACATTTATCATACACAGCATTTGAAAAAAAATGAGGTAGATCTACATGTTCTGAATGAGCTCTAAAACTAAGAGAAAAGTGTGGCTTGCATAATACGCAAAAATATACTACTTTTGTTATATATGTTTTCATAGATATACATGTATGTGCACATAAGTATATACACATGCATATGCAAATGAAAAATAAAGTAGAAAAGAATATATTCTGAAATCACTGGGAAAAGGTCTTCCTTACTTCTGGAGATGAGTCGTAGAACGAAGAATGGTGATCAGAGGAATTTTATCTTTATCTGAACTTGAATTTTTTATAGGTATTACTTGTGTAATTAAAAATAATTTTCTCAAATAATGTAAAGTGTTGCCAAAGGACACTCCTTTTTGTGGCTACGCGGCTTTCAAATGGACATTGCAAAAGGACTGCTATCGCACCATTATAAACAGCCTGCAAGATGCCAATTTTCACTTTCAAACTAAATTCACAGTTTAATCAAGGTCAAAGGAGTGTTCTGTTGGAATTTTTGAGAGTGGGAAAAAAGAACAAATAAATTCTTCTGACACTGTTCTAGCATAAGAAAGAGAGTTTCATGGAGATTGTAAAATTGTCATTTAAATTGAGCTTTAAAAACTAAATTCAGTCTGTCCCTTCCAATTCCATAATAAGCAGACTCTTAAAATAAAATAAAATTGCTGAAACAAATTGGTGAACAAAAAAAAATAGAACCTCTCTAAAAATACAGGTTATTAATTTAGCAACCCCAAAATGTTCAAGTCTCAACTAATGGATGGACTGTGCTTATGAAAAACATGTGACTGCTGTAGAGACAGAGAATAGATAGAATAGAGTTTAAGATAAAAACTTAGAGGAAGAGCCATCTGAATATTAGGGGTTTTTGTTAGACCATGCCAAGGAGAAGGCTGTGTGCTTAAGAAGCTACAGTCAAATGCCAGGGCAATTACATAGCAAGAAACAACTCCCACAAAAGAACCACAGCAATAAAGAGGTGAGTGTAAAATGTCTCAAGAAGTAAGAGTTTTCAGAAATTCTAGTCTTGCTTAAAAAAAAAAAAAAAAAAAAACTTCCTTTCATTCATGTCATTATCTATTTTAATAACAAAATGGCTCCTCAATTTATACTGAAATATACTAGCCAATGTATTTTAACTCATCTGAAGTACTAGACTTTTTTCTTCTTCTAAAGCCTAACTCTGAAATTTTGACTGGGACTACAAGAAAGTGGTACAGAAGGAAGGAGGATGTTATTTGGACTGATATAATCCTATTTCTTGAGTTAGAGAGTATTCTAACTCAGATGTTCATTTTATTCTTTAAACTTATACTCACATTTCATGTATTATAGGCATGAAAGATTTCATGATTTTTAAATGTTTTAAACCAGAAGAATAACAGAAAGAGATGCCAGGACAAAAGTGAACATTGTTTATAATTAAACGCTTGCCTAGTCGCCTCCTAGTATTTCCAATGCTCTCACAGCATGGTCTCTTCCTCATTTCCTCTTCTGAAATACAGGTAACCTCAGCTACCACGGCTTCAAGGAATAAGTGATTCTGGACAGCTGTGTTCGTGATAGTTGAAAGATTAGCTATCTTAACTTAATTGAGTCATTCTGGATTAAATCCTTCATGTTTGATTAGAAGTAACTTAAGCATAATATAAAGTTTCTTGGCTACCTCAAAGCCTTTTATTACAGGCACTACTCCAATATTCTCAGGGCCTCTGAACGGTGGTAGCTGAAGGTCTGCTTCTGCACCAAAAGCTCCAGATTAGGACAGTGCTTTTGGCTGGTATAGTTTTCCTATTTTGTCTCTTAGTCAACCATACAACATTATATGTGTGCGCTTCTAACTGGCTCACTCTAACCTGCTGAGAAAACAATATAGTAGGTAGTTTCGCACACTACACAGTTTCCCTTAAACTACAACACCTGAATGTTTATGAGTCCTACACTAACGCTAATGTAGAGTTCTAGAACCACTCTCTTTTGAGGGTCCCACTGCCACGGTTCCTCTGCTTCTCTTTCATCTGCTTCATTCTTTCCCAAGGGTTTTTTAACAAGCACCTTCAAAATACTGACAATCAGCTTTGTGCTGAAAGCACTTCTCTGTATAAAAAGCACAATTTTTCAAAAGTAAAATAGTACACAGACAGCAAACAAGATGATGTTTTGATTTATAGCATTCAGTCCTCTAAATTTACCAAGGTTTCCAAATCTCAATTTATAACTACATTCCCAGCTTCTAACTTAAGAGATACATTTAGTTTGGTCTCTCATTTCTTAAAGAACCAAAACAGTTTTGCATCTCTGAACATAAAAAAAGGGTATGCTGTAACAACTTATTTCCAATTAGTTTATATAGGAGACTTTAGAAGAGGGATTCTAAATGTATCAAGCGTATTTACTAAAAATCAAATATGCAATGAAGTGTAAGAGGAATTACAGGGAAATGAGAGGGGAAAAAATATTATGTAATAAGTCTACTCACTAGAACTAAAAAAAATCTAGTCCCAGGAAGTGAAAGGAGAAAGAGCATCATAGACAATCTATCTTTAAACATTTAAGGAAGGCTAACGAGGCAATTCACAAACAGAATAACAACAACAATAATAGCAGCTAACACTGATACTGAGCTCACTATATAATACCCTGTTGTGGAGGCTTTCCATTTATTAGCTGATTTAATCAAACACCCTCCATGGAACTGGTATTATAATTATCACCCCTTGATTTTTGATGAGGAAACAGAGATACAGATAAGTTAAATAATTCTGCTCCAGGTCACACAGCTTGTAAATGGAAGAGCTAGAAGACAAACCCAGGCAACCTGGCTCCAGAAGTCACTACTACATGCTGCTTCTCATAATACTCAAAATGGGTTCATAATAACATTTGTGGTGGGGTTCAAGTGTCATAAACTAATTTTTAAAGATGTAGAAACTAAGACTACTTAATGAGCCCCTGACCTACCCACTGGACAATATTCTAGGGAGTCATCAGGAACAATAACTCGTGGGTGTGACAAAACTGTCTAAATGAAACCAATTTTATTTCAGAAAAAAATAACAGCAAATGGACTGTTAGAAATAGCATATCAATTGCCAATCAGAGATCTTAAGTTTCAGAGTTCAATAATATACTGACATGATAAAGTGATGTGGCTGAGCTCCATAACCTGCTGGAAATGTATGCCACATTTTCCTTTATCATAAACTGTGCTTAATGTTGTCTTATTCAACATTTGCAAAATTTTCAAAACCCACTGGCTTTCCCTAATGCAGGGACCCTCTCATCCATAATATGTGTGGAACATACTACAGCCTACGGACCTTGGCTGTGCACTTCCAGAAAAGACTAAACATACAGACGTCTAAACTACAATCACCTGAAAGGCCTTCTGAGATTAGATTATCACATTCCGGCAAACTGCTTCCCCAAACCTGCAGTTTTATCAAGCTTAAACAGAGTTAACAAAACCTTTGCTGAATCATCAATATCAATTATTTCTGTTTTCGCTTTTAGTTAAATTATCATTTACATACTATAAAATTCACCCTTTACTGTTCAGTTCTGCCAGTGTTCTATGCAACACACAGACCGTTGTGGAATCACCCAAAAACAACATACAGAAGTGTTCCACTGACCAAAACGATTCCAAGCCACTCTACAGTCAAGCTTTCCCTCACCCCAGCTCACAGAAACTGCTGATCTGTTTTCTGTCCCTATAATCTTGCCTTTTCCTTTACAGATGCAAATGTACAGTCTGTATGCTTACCAGTCTGGCTTCTTTCACTTAGCACAATACATTTTAGATTCAACCATCTGACACATGGTAATTAGTACATTTATTTTTATTGCTGAGCAGTATTCCACTGTATAGATGTATCACAGTTTATTCATTCACCAGTTGAGAGAAATTTAAATGGTTCCCATTTGGGGCAATTGAAAAAAAAAAAAAAAGCTGCTATGAAAGTAAAGATTTTATACGAACATTAGTTTTTGTTTCATTTGGGTAAAGGCCAGGAGTGGGTTATGTGATACAGTGTGTGCGTGTGAGAGGCAGTGGCTCCATGTCCTCATCAGCACTTGGTATAGTCAGTTTCTTTTTAACCATTCTAAAAGGAATGTAGAGGTATCTCATGGTTTAATTTATATTTCCCTAATGACTGACAAAATGGACTGGGCTTATTTGCCATCTATATATTTTCTTAAGTGAACTATCAGTTCTGCACATTTTTAATTAGTGTCTTTTCTTATTATTGAGTTCTTTATATATTAAGGATAAAAGTCCTTTATCAGATATATGATTAGCAAATATTTTCTACCAGTTTATGGCTCCTCTTTTTATCTTTTTTTTTTTTTAAGTGTTTGCTGTTGGGTTTTCATTTGGCTGGTTGTGTTCCTCTTTTCAACTTAAGAGTGTCTTTCAAAGAGAAGATTTTAATGGAAATTCAATTTATCTTTATTTTGTTTAAATGGATCGTGCTTTTGGTAGCATACCTAAAAAATCTTTGCCTAACTCAAGTCACAAATATTTTCTCCTAATGTTTTCTTATAGTAGTTTGTAGTTTTACATTTAAATCTATGATTCATTTTAATTTCTGTATATTGTGCAATTACTTTTTTTACATCTTTCTTTTTAATTTTTCAATTACAATTGATATTCAATATAATATTCAATATAATATTGAATACAATATAATATTGATACAATTGACATTCAATATAATATTCAATATAATATTGAATGTCAATTGTAATTGAAAAATTAAAAAGATTTTTAAAAGAAATTAAAAAGTTTCAGATGTATATCAATTACTTTTTATTTTTGTTGCTTGATTCAATGTTCCAGCCCTGATCACAGTATTTACTTGACAAATGTTCTCTGAGCACCTGTATCTGCACTAAGGATCAGAGAGGAAGAGGACGCAGACTAATACAGGAAATGGTGACATACGTAACTCACTAAAATACAAGGTGTTGTGTAGAAACAAAGTCCAAGCACAATGGCAGAAGAGACTCAGCAGCTAACGGATAGGAGGGGTGGTATTTACACTGAGCAACAGTTCACTGGGCAGAGAATAACATTCTAGGAAGAGGAGATACAAGCAATATACAAAGATGTGAAAGAATAAGGCTTGTTCAGAAAACGGGGGTGGAGGGGTTTCTTCTTGACCACTCTGTATTCATGGCAGACACTTCCACATGCTAGCTTTTTTTGGCAGGATGTTTTAGGGGATTAAAAACCCACTAAACATGTAAGCAACAAAATTTAATCCAGTCACTACTACAGTATAATGGCCTTCAGTACAGTGTGCTCAGAATAAGCTGCCAAGCCCCAGCCAAGCAGAAGTCACCCTTGGTCCACCCACAACTGACTCCACGCCAACCTAGCAGGCCAGCAGAGCTCAGCACCCCCAAAAGAGCCTGCCTCCCCTACAAGGCCTTCACTTGCCCTCCATCACACCGATCTCTCACCACAAAGAAACCCAGCAACAGCACCCAATCAGCTTGAACTGCTTGCCCACCTTCCCAGAATTTGTTCAGCTCAGTTAGCGCAGGTCACCCATGTCACCAGCACCACTAATCGGCTCTAACTTCCCAGCCGCCTCCCCCTAACCCTTAGAGACCTGTCCCCAGTGCCCACTGGAACTTAAGAATCATCAGCAAGTCCTTACGTCCTCTACCAGCCTCTTAAAGGACTGCTTCTTGTCCTAACCTGACTGGCTGCCTTTGAGGACGGGACTTCTCCTGCAGGCCCTGGAAACTGAGGCCCCTGCTCCATTCACGCACACCCTTCATTCTGCAGGATCTGCATAGAGATGGGGCCACTATTCTCATTGTCCACAGTTTCGCTTTTCCATTCTTAGACTGATAAGAAGGTTCAACAGGTAGAAGAGCCCAATCCTTCAAAGTAAAAGTTCCCCATAACCTTTTCAACTAAAGGATTCATCCCATCTCAATGTTGCGAACAGCATTTTTTTATCTACCTAATTTTTTAAATGAAATATTTGCCATATAGCCCATAGATAGAATGCAGAATAAAACCTGTTTTAAGAATTCTGCATTTATTAGCCTTTTTGAAAAAGATATTGGTGAGCTACCTTTTCAGAAATTAAGGATAAGGGATAATGAACCTTAAGTCAACTGCTGTTTGAATAAAACTGTATCTATATTCATAACAGCAAAGCTTTACATTTGTTATCTGGAGAACAAACACTTTATTTAACTGAAACACTAATATTTTCTTCTATCATATCCTTAACTTTGAAGAAAACCTACCCCACCTGCCCCACACCCCAAATCACACACCTATAGCTTCTAGCCTGAGGGAGTAGTCCAATGACTGGCAGCTTGCTAAAGAATCGCAGATTCTTAAGAGCTGAAGGAGACCCCAGAAATCATCTGATCCTGTCTATCACTTATATTTACAAAGATACATCTTTCCTCAACTCCCACTCTGGCTACAAGCCCTTAATGGCAAGGTCTTCCTCTCTCTTCTCCTAGGAACTCAAACACAATGTCCTTGATACAAAAGGCACTCGATAAAAGTTGCTATAAAATTAACAAGTAATTCTGAGTTATCATTCTTTCTGACTCTTGTAGCATCTGACAAAGAGTACATTCTTCTCCTCTGGCTCTCCTTCCTCCCTCCGCAACCTAAATATCAAGCATCTTCTCTCAATAATCTCCATAATCCTAAAAGCTTCAAGGAGAATGTGAGATATTGCTACTCCACTGGACTTAAAGTAACAGACCTGGGTCCAATCCCAAAACCCTGTTAGTTTTGTAAACTGTGGGAAAAATAACGAAATCTGTTAAGCCTATTTTCTGATCTTTAAATTTTAAGATTTAGTGTTAATTATATTTTATAATTTTTTCTATTTAACTAAATCTTAATGTTTCTGATATTAAGGCCTACCCAAAAAATCAGAACCTAAAAGAACACTACAGCTAACATAGCTATTTCTAGTTAAGGAAAATTAGTACGTTTTAATTACCTTAAAGAAAAATTTTTAAAAGAGAAACTTTAAAAAATCAGAAATATTAACCTTTTGTTATGTTGTACCATGGGCACAGGAATAATGGTCTTTTCATCCCACAAGAAGCATAAGCCATTTTGATACAATGCCTTCCAGGAATTGTAAGTCACCAAAACGGCTTAGCTTAATACAATCATAAATTTTTAAAGATGACAAGATGGATGGATTGTATGTATGTCTATCATGTAATCCTTCATATAAATATTTCTTTTCACTGAGCTTTGCAGAGTTTGTGTGTGGCATAGAGTTTACTGTGAGACTTGCTGATAAGAATCTGGAACACAGTTATTAAATGCTTCCTATCAACAGGAAACTCTTGACTCAGACCAGCCCCCTTTCCCACAAGACCTAATTTCTGGAGCTCTCCACACAGTACAATTTATGTTTACTCTAGAACTATAAGAGGAATACCTAGCCCACAACGAGGGGACATTTTTTAAATGTCCACCAGGGTAGAATAAGAGTGTGTTGGAAGAGTCCTTTATATGTGTGACGAACTGGAGGTGATTAGATTTGAGCTGAATATCTATATGGTCACTGTAAGAGGAATAAGGGGCCAAAGAATATCATCTCCTAAATCAAGACAGTCAAGTAAAAGACTTGCAGTGAGCATGTGCTAGTTCTGGCACACAATCTCAACCAATCAATCTTCTCACCTGTAATAACAGTATTCTGATTTTTATTTGGAGACCCACTCCTCTCCAACACTCACACTTCCAATGAAGCTGCCACCAACACACGCATCTAAAGGAATGCCCATATCACAGTCCCCAGAGAATGAATTCAGTGGCAGATGACCTAAACTACTCTAATCCAAATAAATCTTAGAATACAACACAAACATTTATACAGGCCTAAAATATTTCCAAAATAAAAATGACTACTTCTTCAAGTCACAAGCAGATGAGGATACCATCATAGAGTATTTAACAAATAGAGAAACTCTACGCTTCAAACTAATTTAATGTACAATTTAAAAGACAAAAATATTAGAACACAAATCGTAAACTAAGTATGACTTTTATAGCTACATACCTTACATCATAATTAAGACAAACTAATCTTTCAACATAAATATGACTACAAAGTATAACTAATTTTCAGACACGATTAATGGAAACAAAAGAACAGACACAGGAGGAATGTGTTGTAACTTCTTCATGTGCAACAATCAAGGCCAAAACACTATCGGTTGAGATGAATGCATATATAAGCTCCATGCCAATATAAAATTTAAAATGACCTTACTGAAAAACATTTAACGTTTAATTTTGTGTGGTATTAAATCCACAAGTGAAATATATGAAAATACAGGGGGAAAGCTCTTAATTTTCACATTACTATAAGAAAATTAAAGAAAGTATGAGTGATTCCTTCATGGCAGCATTATATGCCAAAAACATCCTCAAGTTTAGAGTCAGCAAATTGGATTTGAATTTTCACTCCTTGGTATCTCTGATTCCTTAAATTAAGTCTCATCTTCCATAAGTCTATCACCTCATCTATAAAGTGCTGTCAAAGTAATATTTTGATTCATCCAATTGAATGATTATGCAGAAAAATCAGACTGAGCAGTTTCAAACAAATATATGGAAAGTTAGTAAAGATTGTTCCAAACATTTTCACTAAGTGACAGAGCACTGAGAACCTGCTCTGTTGTATCTTTCATGAACAGCTAAAAAAGTAACATTTTGAGAAAATTAGTAGAGCTAATAAAAGTTTTCCTTATGACCTGAAAACATGAAGTTTGCAATGGAAAACTTTGCTGCAGTCCAAACCCAAGAAAACGTCCATATCAAAATCACAAGTGAGGACAATGTTAACTTGTTTATTTGATCTCAATGGCACTGCTAACGTAGAAGCATCCCACAAAGACCCAGAGTCAATTGGGCTCATTGTTCAAGTAGGCTGGACAAAACAAGGAGTTAACTGTGGCTCAGAAACTGGTTTCATCATCCTGAAACGTTCTGGCTCACAGTCTATGAGTCAAAAACAATAAACCAAAAAGCTCTAACAACCCAAACTGCCTATCCAGGTTATTCACCAGATTTGGTACGCAATGACTTTTGGCCAATGCCAAAAACTGATTCTAACATCAAAGGATAAAAATTTATAACCAGTGAATATATTCAAACCCTAAAGGTGTAACAAGACCTTGGGGTACAATGGCAGCATTGTTGGAGTAACTCACCATTTAAAAGCCAGATTCATTTCAACTTGAGCCTGGCAAGTGTATTTATAAAGAAGTCTTACTCAGACCATAAACACTGTATGTAACAAGGCAGAAATGATATGCACGTGTGTGTATTAAAATAAATAGGAATGTCTTGCCAAAATACTTGAGACTGAGTTTGGTCTTAACCCTTCATATCCAGTAGGTAATATCCTAAGTTAGATGACTAATGGTAAGAAAAACTGACAAACTGAAAAAACACAACATTTGGTCTATCTTTTCATTTTAGTATTGTGACTATAGGAATCCAAGAGTAATTATGTACAGAACAATATCCTCTGAGCACTTCGTGGCTGTCCTGGCCTCATCTTACTATTTTAGTAATTACTACATGCCACCTACCAATCCCCAAAGACTAGGAACACCTCTTCGCTAAAAGAAAATTAAAAGCCTTCCTAGACTAGAGATAAATCAGAAAGTATTTGATTTTAAAATCAAACTACCGCCACGTAGCTAAAGAAAATCCCTGACTTACATGCCATCCTAAAAAAAGGTGACCTAATTAAAAAATATAAACTATCACTCAGCCTAGACTCTAGAAGCATCTAGACTGTGACAACGGATAACTCTTGCTCAAAATGCTTTAGGTCAAGTACCTATTTTAATGGATTTCTATGTTCTCTGAGATTCTAAAGCCTTGGATGGAGCGAATATAAAATGTTTACCTAACAAAAATCCTGCTGCTTGTTACCTTGTCAGAGCAGTATACAAAAGACCATGAAAAGGAATATTTAGTTTATTCCAGAGAAATAACTTTATTTTTTTAATTTATTTGTTATATTTTTTAGGTGAGGCAACCTTTGGTTGACCTCACAGATTGCAAGGACCTTGTCAGCTTACAATCTTTTATTTTTTATTTTTTACACCTATAGCACCTGGTCTTCCTAGGTGGTCTCCCATCCAAGTACTAACCAGGCCCAACGCTGCTTAGCTTCCAAGATCAGACAAGATCGGGTTTGTACAGGGTGGCATGGCCGTAGACGAGAAATAACTTTAAAAACAACATTTCTTCCAGATATCATTCTTCTGTTATTTAATTATCTTTTGTATAATCTAGGGGAGAGTGAATGCTGAATTACCCAAAAGGAAGATGATGACACATTGTAGAAAAGAAAAAACCTCATCTACCCTCTTAGGTTCAGGGACTGGAGCATATGAATCAAACTGATAAATGACAGATTAACAGAAGAAAAAGGTTATTTACACATAAAACACATGTACACACTAAAAAATTCCATAATGAGTAACTCAAGGGGATGAGGAGCATGCAGGGCTTACATATCATTTTAAGAAAAGGTGACAAAGTATGAAGAGGCTTAATAAAGTAAAAGGAGTTTGGAACTTCTATGGAGAAGGGTTTGGGAGGACTTGTGAGAAGGTGTCTAGGATATACATGGTAAATAAGGGTTGTTTAGTAGGATTTTTTATGCAGATAAGTCGTTCTCTTCCAGGTATGAGAAAAGTAAGAACTTTTATAAATGATTATTTATGTCCTGCTTTTAGACAGAAAGTAAGAGAGCTAATTACCTTTGGCTCAAAGCAATCTTTATACCAAGTGGCATATTTTGGAGTAGCATACTCTAACGATATGTTTAGGAAGACAACAAAAGAGGGGTACCAAAAATTAGAAGAACGCTTTTTTCTTTAAGATTGATATTTTATGTACTATTGAAATGCATGGGTAACAATGAGAATTCCACTGGCCTTCTTTTCTTGAGTTTGCATTTCAGCACTGTCATTTTTCATTCTGCAGGGCAAGCGCTTTACATTTTTAAAGAACTTAATCGGCCCCTGGTGGGCCCTCTATCTCTGTACTCTCATTTTGTGCCTTTAAATATATTTACCTAAATATACCATAAGTAGTTTCACATCACTAAAGTCATAACTACGAAATTATTATTGCAAAGGACATGTTGCTAGAACCAGACTGTGTAAGTAGAAATTTGTAAATTTAAGAGACCACACACTATATCTTCTGGTCAACTCTTTTAAACCAGGCAAACAACATTCTTTTCAAAGCTCATGAAGGAAAGAGAAGTTTTCTACCCTTAAAAGTAGCAGGATATTACTCTGCCTGAACAAAGAGGGAAAAAAATCATGTAGAAAGACATGCTGGCTAATTGCCGCCCTCTGGTTGGCAAGATGCCACCTTCAACTGGAAAACCATCTGACCGAGACACTCATTTACAAATGTCTTTATCTGCAATCCATTTTAATGTTGTATACATCCCTAACTTAAGGACAGAATAAATTTTAAGAAAATAATGAAAAATGTCATACATCTCAAAACTAAAACAATATCGAAGGAGCATTTATGTAAAAGAAAATAATACCAAGAA
>NW_011888989.1:3548934-3568843 GCF_000151845.1 Pteropus vampyrus | reverse complement strand
AATTAAGTAAGACAGACCATGTTGATTAAGTATATGGGCTCTGGCTGACTGCCTGGACTTGAATGACAGCTCCTGAAATTCTCTAACTATCACCTCCAAAAACAATATAAGAATACCTACTACCTCATACGACTGTCGCGAGGATGGCGCAAGATAATATATGCAAAAGTGCTTTGCAACATGTTTTGCAAAGTGGAAGACCTTGATAAATATTAGCTAATAGCCATACTACTATAATTGTAGGCTTATCACTCGAATATGTCCGAATATTTCTCAAAGTTAGAAATTTGGAGTTAGAGCTTTTGTTGCTCCAGCTGAAGGTCTTAAGTTTATGATACTGTTTTCATAGAAAATTCTTCAAAAAAGGGGGAAATAATAAAATATATACTAGAAACAAAGCCTGTCCTCCTTTTGCCAACAACCAAACGTGAAACAGACTGAGATAGCACCTGAGCATCTGCTCTCCCTTCTCCTATGTCACCTCCCAAACGCTTAACAGGACTATGTTCTCGGAGAGCTCTAGAAAACCAATGCTGGCTGTTTATATGCATAAAAATGTTCATACAGTTTATATGGAAAGTACTGTATACTAGAATTTCTGTTTAGGACAACCAACAGGGGCAGGGGGCTACCTTAAGGAACGGTGGACATAAATTGATTTTCATTTAATTGTATGGACTTGACCACCTAAAAAGCTATAATGCAAAGTTCTTATTGGGATTTAAAGACAAATAGTATTCTGTTTTTGAAGCTTTCTACTTAATAACCACACATAAGGTAATATAAATTTCACTCTGAATTCTTATTTGTGAATCTCTCCATTAATAAAAACAGTAATAGCAACAAGAGAAGCAATGTGCATTAAGTACTTACTAAACACTGGACACTATTGTAAGCATTACATATAACAGTTATTTACCCTATGCAATAATCCTTTGAGGTACATACTTTCAGGATTCCTAGGTACAGCTGAGGAAACTGAAGCACAGAGAGGGGAAGTGGTGAATTCAATAACTGAAACCCAGACAATATCTCTTGCTTTTAACCACTGCGCCGGTCTCAGCTTAGTGGCTGCAGTATAACCACTTCCTATTAGCAGGACCACTTCTTCTGTGGTACCTAAAGCACTTGACACCTATATCTTGAACATATCACAGGACAAAAAGGGGGTAATCATGAGTTTCTGCTTATTAATTAAAAGATTCCTTTCCCACAGAGAACCATGACAGTTATCTAACCCTTTCCTTCACTCGATCTGCACAGTGGCTTAAGAGAATACTGTGAGCCACAGTATAGTATTCCTAGTAGTTATTCATTTTTTTCTGAAAAGGAGTTTTATAATTAACCTAAGTGCTTAGATGACTTATAATAGCATTGAAAATGAACAGGTAAAATGTCTCCCTCCTAATCCCTCATTCTAACTGGAGCCATCACCATTTCTGTCCCTGGTTCTCACACTTCTCTAATCCTCAACCTGCACTCCTGCAGAGTCAAGTTTTGAAAACAAAAAACTGATCCTATTATTGCCCTGCTGAAAGCCCTTTGCTTTTGGGGCTTGTGATCTGTCCCCATGAAAATATAATGGTAAATATGGACCATGGCCCAAAAATGTGCCCACAAATTTTGTATACAGTCAAACAAAGATCACCATTTAATGCCTTAAAATTCTAAACATAAGTATAGAAATTACTTTTTAATTTCATAAAGGAATTAAAGATTTCTCTAAGTGGTCCATAAGTATTTGCTAATGGTAAGAAAAGTTTATTTTAACAAAAAAAAAAACCATACGCCAACATATAGACTACATGTCAAAAATTTTAAAAAGGAATTTACAAACTTCAGAATGGTAAACTTTCCCATAACTAAATGCTTCATTTCATTTGAGCCTGTGTCACCGAGGCAGTCTCTGCGAACATCACTGGCATATGCATGTGTGAACTTTTAAGGCGCCATCCTCCATCAGCCTCACAGAAAAACAGAACTGCACAAACATGCCAGAAACCAAAACTCAAACTAACTGCCGCCTACCTTCTACCAAACAACAAACCAGAGACAGACAGATCTGGTAGTAGGGCATGCAGTAAGTGGAATCTAATCCCACGTGTCTCAAAGGAGCACAGCAGGTAACGGGAGTAGAGCAGGCCTCTTGTAAGAGGAGAAGGGTGGGACTACTGCAAACCATCGAAAAGGGGCACCGCCCCGGTCCAGAGAAGAGCCTTGGTGAAAGAATGCGGACGCAGGGCGGCCAGATAGCCTCATTTCTTTTCAGAATACAGGGACAGGGATTTTTATGTGAACTTTGCCAAGTTGCCAAGCATTGTGAGGCACATGAACACAACCGCAGGTGTGATCCAGCCCACACCCACCAGTTTGCACCTCATGATAGTATAGATCTTAATTATTCATTTGACAGACAGGTACTGGTGCCAAACCTGTGCCCACACTCTGCCAGGCATGGGGACAAACAATGAAGACGTCTCAGTCTGTGTCCTCATCCAGTGCAGGAAAAGCACAGACATCGTGCCACTACGGTCAGCACAATGACAGAGCCAGGTAGAGGCCAGGAAGGATGTCCAGTCAGCACAAAAAGAGTGTAAGAAGTCAGGTAAGTTTCCCCCTGGGGGGTTATCTGGGATGAGTCCTGGTAGGACTGAGCCAAACAGAAAGGAAAGGGCAAGAGGACAGGCTGCAGCTGGGAGAACAATAATGCAAACTGTGAGGCCAGCGAGATGAGGCTGGAAGGTGCCCTGCTGGGTCCAAGACTAGGACAGGATAAAGAAGATAGTAGAGAGGGGGAGAGAGGAGAAGAGGGAGGGGAAGGGAGTGCAGGAGAGAGGAGAGGAGAGGAGAGGACCAACTGAAATTCAGGGAAGAAGAATGGGCTGAACACAAATGCAGGTAGCAGATACAACCATGAGAATGGATTATATATCAGTGTGGAGAAGGCAGCAAGCTCAACAAATGCATTCATAACATTAATAATATTGTAGTAAAGTATTCTCCTTACTAATATGTTAAAAGTAAAAAAATGGAAAGTCATAAACCAAAAAAAAAATTGTATTAATCAATATCCTACACTAATTGCTACACACTTCCTTTCCATCTAGAAATACCCAATGACATTCTTCTCCACAATCTTCATTCTATTTATTTTTCCCTTGATCCTAACTTTTCTCTGCTTGGAATTCTCCATTTTGGCACACCTATCATAAGCCGCCTCAAGCATTATGTGAAATGAAATGGAGCATAAAAAACTGTTTTTTTCTCAGTTTAAAAAGCCAAACCCATCTTTCTACAAAATACACAATTTCTGTGTCAACTGTTTCAGCCTTTCACACAGCACAGGCCAGAAAATGAGATGCCCTCTATTCTTTTCAACCAGAAAACCCACACTCTAGGAGGGCCTTGGCTCTGCACAGGGTATGACCTTTCTTAACTGCTTTAGTTAACTAAATGCTCCAATAAAAGTAAAGAGCTATTCTGTGCATCAAAGGACATTATCGAGAAAGTGAAAAGAATCTACAGAATGGGAAAAGTATCTGCAAATCATTTATCTGATGTGGGTCTACTATCCAAAATATATAAAGAACTCTTACAACGCAACAAAAAGACAAACAACCCAGTTTAAAAGATGACCAAGGGACATGAAAAGACATTTCTCCAAAGCTATAAAAATATCCAACAACCACATGAAAAGATGTTTAACATTACTAGTCATTAGGAGAATGCAAATAAAAACCACAAAATACTCCTTCACACTCATTAGGTTGGCTATCATCAAAATTATAAAAAATACACATAAAAGATGTAGAAAACTGGAACCTTTATACATTGCTGATGGAAATGTAAAATGGTTTAGTCACTATGAAAAACAATTTGGCAATTCCCCAAAAAAGCAAAAACAGAATTGCTCCCACAACCCAGAAATTCCACTCCTAGGTAGATACCCAAAAGAACTGAAAACAGGTACTCAGACAAGTCCTTGTACATGACTGTTCACAGCAACACCACTTGCAATAGCCAAAAAGTGGAAAGAACCCAAATGTGCATTGCTGGATGTACAAACAAACTGTGGTATATATGTGCAATGGATTATTATTTAGCCACAAAAAGGAATGAAGTCTGACACTTGCTACAACATGGAACCTTGAGGACATATGCTAAGTGAAATAAGCCAGTCACAAAAAGACAAACACCGTATGATCTACCTATGTCAGGTACTTGGAGTAATCAAATTCATAGAGACAGGAAGCGGAATGGTGGTTCCCAGGGTCTGGTTTTTAGTATGTCACATAGTTGTGACATACTAAAAACCGGTAAAATATATACATTTAATGGGTGGATTTTATGGTAAATTATATTTTGAATTTCAAAAATTTTAAGTAAGAAGCTGCTGTTTTGGAGCTATAGTACCATATAACAAAATAACAAAACCAAAACTCTACTGATCAAACGATATTTTCCCACGTTTCCCAACTTGTAAGTTATCTGCAGGTAGCAGTTTTCTGGTGTAAGGTACAATTTCTTTACTTCTCTTCTCCTTTCACTAGAGGAAGCCGCGCCAGGCAGGTGGGTGTATGAGAAGTTGTGGCACTCCCTGACTGAAGACCCCCACCCACACGTGTCCTTCCCGGGCCCTTGACCCCACCCCTCACTGACCACTCGGGGGCTCTACTCCATCTCTTCTACTGCCACAAGTTCCCCTCACTGCTGCTACTCATCTCTCCTGTCACTTTTCCTTTTCTATTCGGCTGGTTACTCCTACGTCTCGGCCAGTGCTCAGGACAGACAAACTTGTGCCCTAACCACAGTACAGCCTTATGCTCAGGAGTTGCTTTTTAACTGGCAAAGTTTTATGAACTCTAATGCTAGAAGAAGGGGTTATAAAAAGAAAAGGGAAAAAATGCACTGAAGACAAGGGAGGGAAGGAAGAAGAAATTGTTTCAAGTTACAACAATAACAGAATCAAATGCCCAAAGATTAGGGGACACTCTGTTCAGTCAGCCACACCAGAGGAAGAGGACTCTCTGTGACTAAGGACTATAAAAGGCCAGCTAAAGGGTGGTGAGAGTCAAGAGGTTCAAAGAAGCAACCAGAAACCGAAAAAAGGGGGGAAATTTAAAAAGGCACAAGGTCAGAACAAATCTCCCCTGAGCCCACACCTGGCATCTGGTTACAATGACAGGGCAGCAGAGACAGAATATCACCCAAGACAAGCAGGAAGCATGAAGAAAACGTGAAGTAGTAGAGAAGCACACTGTATTTTGGAGAGCTTCAATCACTGACAACATAATATTCTGACTTCCAGGTAGTATTATCTGTGTTGTGCTGGACAAGCCAAAGTTTTGCTGCACCTACTATCACTGTGATTCCTCAAAGCCCCTTATATTTACAGTTTGCAAAGTTCGTCTAAGTTGAGCCTCACAATTATTCAATTTACAAATGGAAGGTCTTCTGACTTTGCTAATCTCTTCACTGGGTAACACTGTGTCCTCCTCTGCCTGTCAGGGGAAATATACATGGTAGGCCCACATACTTTAAACAAACAGAAAGATTAGAGCTGAAGGCAAGAGAAGCAAATGAGAAATGAACGTGCAAATATAAACAAAGAGATTATTCTCTAAAAAATATATAATATCTGCTATATGCAATGCAAAAGAATACGTATAGTATATACATGCAAGTTAAATAGAACAATAATAAAGTAAACAACAGTGTGCCACCCCCAACATAAGAACTAAAACACTATTAATACTGTAAAAGGTATCCGTCCGATTATCCTTGCGAAGACGATGAGAATGAGAGTAGTAACTACAGGGTAAGGCAGGAAGGAAACGAAGATTCTTGGGTTTTATTTTCCTTTTAAATGGGGAAGACAAGAACAGGAAAAAAGCCAATGAAAGATTAAAGCTGTGAACTTCAAAATCCACTTTGGCAAGGTTAAAATAATTTTATTAAAATATCGAGCCCTTGTGCACTCATTCAGGTCCTGCCCAAGATGCTGATGATTATCTTGCTATGTCTCTCCAACCTCGGAGAGCTAAATCCTTGTTAGCAGTAGCACGGGCCCAGTTTCATACCATGAATTATGGTATGGATTTTTTAAAACTCATTAAGTGATGCTTCCACCAAATAATAAAAGAGGTATTTTTGTTTCCCCAAAGAAGGTGACACTGGGTCCTCTCTTCATGCCTGGTAAATTCTAACAGCCATCGCCTCAGTGAGGAAAGCCAGAAAAGTTTCTTCTTCAAAGTCCACAAACCCCTGAGACTGAAATTTGAGAACGTTTTGCTTCACAGCCAAGAGATTTCTTCCCTGCAGGTTTCACTGCAGCATAGGTTGCCATTTTAACCATAGCATTATTTTTATCACATGTAATTAGAGGAACTGGAAGTGCAGTCTCCCAAATCTTATAAACTTAATACCATCTTAAAGCATTAAACAGACATTTCTGAGCTCCATTTTCAACAACTCTTTCAAAAGATGGTTCCTTCTCTACCCACATACTCAGGTAACTCAGCCCAACTTGATGCCTCCACGGTCAGTTTTGGTCTCTTAAAGGCAGATTTTTATCTTACAGCTTCTGGGTGCAAACTATTCCATTCACTGATGCCTAAACTCGTACATACACTAGTATTATCATATCACCTTGTTTTATTTTCTACAGAGCATTTACCTAAAATCATTTATTCGTGGTCACTACTGTATCCCTAGCACAATCAAATATTTGTTGTACTGATCAATAACAAACTGACAAAACTCCCCAGAAATCTTCAGTGAGCCTCTCTCTCTTCTAGGAATCCCAGAATACAAGGCTCACTTCCACAGTATGTATGTGCAAGAGCTGAGGTCCGACAGGTGTACTCAGCCCTGTCACTTATCATTAGCAGTGCTGAAGAAGCTACTGCTGGCCAGTGATGGAACAATTTATGCATCAGTAAGTATAATACACAAACGTGTCTAAACCTCTAAGTTATGTTTTAAGTCAAATTTTGGAAGAAACTAAGTCAACTAGTTTGAATCCACTAAATAAAAGCAAATAATTGAAAATTTATACTGACTTTTCTATACAAATTGCACCTGAAGTAACCAAACAGTTGATACAAGGAAGCTTCTCTACAAAATATTCAGGAAATGAATATTTTAAAAAATGACAGAATAACAATTTCAACATTTCAGAACACCTGACAAATTAATGGATATAAGTAACGGTCATTAGTGGCTGATAATATCACAAAAGAATAGATAATCAGACATCATATATATTGAAAGGTTAAAAAGTTAAAACTTCTTTCTGCCAAATATTAATAATCTTTTAAAGCTGAGTAAAAAATGGCAACATACATTGACAGGAATTGTGGGTGTGGGAGGAGGTATAGAGTGGATGGAGAGTTACACAGACATGTGTTTCTTGAATTGTTTTTTAAAAAGAAAAAAAAAATCCAAATAGAAAAACAGGCGAAGGAACTAGAAATTTATAAATGAAAAAATAGAAGCAGCTAATAAATAAATATAAAGAAAGTTTATTTAAATTAAAATAATGACTTATCTGTTTTAACCACATTGTCTAGAAGTCACAAGAGTTTAATAATATAACTTGAAAAAGTATTAAACTAACAAAACTTTCCAAAGATCAATTTAAAACTGTTTGAAAATATATTTTTAAAACACCTGTTGATTCAATAATTTGACATTTAGAAGTTCATGGTCTAGAAATTTTATGCTCATTAAATGTTTATTACAGCATTAATATAACAGCAAAAAAAAAAAGAAAAAACTGCAAACAATAAATGTCCGGCAGTGGGAAACATCAAATAAACTGTTCAAATTTAGTAAAATTTCATTAAATAATCATTCTCACAAAGAATATTTAGGAAAAAAGTAATACACTTTGGAATGTATTAACCTTAAAAAAAGACTCAACAAAAAGTATGGTGGGTATATCAATTTTCTAATAAGGAAGATTTATAAAAGAAACTAGAAAGATCAATACCAAAATATTATCAATCTCTAATTAGTTAAGTATTTTTCCCTTTTATACTCCATTGTAAATTCAAATTTTCTTGCATTGAACATGTACTATTTTCACATCTGGAAAAGTAACACACCACACATGCCACGAGTTAAACTGACTTAAAGGATTTTAATAACACTAACTCTACTAAAAAAACCCTGGGCAACTGATTTAAGTTCTCTGGGCCCTTTTCTTCAAAGATAAAATTCAGAAGCTGAACTAGATGACTGGTTTTCAAACTGTGAAATTATGCATGTAAAGTGCTTTAGCACCTGGGCCAAATGAACACTTAAACCATGTTTACACTGTTTGTTACTATTACCCAAGGGCTCACAGCAGTGGCAAACGGAGTCTACCAAGCAAACAGGAGAATTCCAGACCCACCACTCCCACTTCAGCCATGAGAAAGCCTTTAAATATTAGACTCCTGGATATAATTGCAATTAAAGAAAAAGTTCTGCTGTTTAAAAGTTCTAAAACCACTTGACTAGATGATCCTTTAAGTCCCTTGCAGTATTATGTCATTGTAAATATTATACATCTGTATTTTCATTCCTTTGGCAAGTTTAGAAATATTCTCAGTGAACACAAATAATAAAAATCTGGGTTAACTGTATTTGGCATAATTCTAGTACACTGCATAATAAATTGTTAATTCTGTGATTCTATGATCATGTTCCTCCTGAGCCGTGTTCAAATTACAGATATGAGTCACTAAAAATTTTCTGAAATTACTGAGTTGGTATCCTGAAACTCCCAGTCTGTTTACACAAAGCAAAACAGGGTACTAAATAAAAAGACATATTTTAGGTAATCTTTAAAATGTTCCTTTGAACTTGAAGGTAAGGAGTTCTTTTAAGCAGTGGGGAAACATCTCTCAAATTACTGTTCAGAAACGACTGGAAAGTAGCGTTAACATCTGTAGTCTACTACTCAACCGAGACATTCTCAAGGACTAGGTAAAGCACAATATTTACTCACCTGTACGACTTACTCTCCATGGTAACTGCTTCAACAGCAAACTAGTACAAATAATTCCAAAAACCAAAGAGCCCACCAGATAACCACTGTTCCTGACTTTTAGCTTTGGCAATATTTTACTCCTTGACCTTACTCCAATTTTATGAATGAGATCAAGATCAAAAAAAAAAAAGTTGTGGTTCATTTCTCCATCTGGAAGGACACTGGTATTAAGGGAAAATATAACTACCATGACTTCCAGTGCTTTGACAAAACCTCAGACGTGTGGCCTTCTGGTCATGTGTCTGCGATTTCATATTGTTGGAGCAGTCATTGTATCCCTGGGGGTTGCATCTTTTAAGTTTGCTCTGGCTGAACCAACAAAGAAGGCATACCCAGATTTCTACAGAAACTATGATACCATGAAAGATTTTGAGGAGATGAAGAAGGCTGGTATCTTTCACAGTTCAAAGTGATTTCGGAATGTAAAGAATTTAAATTGACTTCCATGAAAATTTATCACTGACCTGTGTTCCTGAACTATGAAGCATGCATATTTGGGCTAAGAAACAGTTTCTCTTGATAAATAAACAGATAACAAATACTGTGAAGGAAAAAAAATCAGTTGTTTCCATGAGCATCTTTCTAATCAAGAATCCGATTATTAATAGCTAAAGGTTAATGACAAGATAAGGAAGAAACTAATGAAAGGACACAGGCAATACTGAAATAAGTAACAGTTAACCTGAACTTTGATTAGACTCTTCCCATTTCAGGGAATAGGTAACAGTTAACCTGAACTTTGATTAGACTTTTCCCATTACATCCAACTGGAAGCAAGTGTGGCTAAGAGAAAAGCACATGGACTTTGATCTCACCCAGAATGTAGTTCAAGCCCACTGGCCATTATTTTACTAGTTCTATTACCTTAGGCGAGCTATTTAACCTCTCAGGATCTTTTAACCTTACTGCAAATAAAGGATAACAACTAACTAGTTCACAGGGCGGTCACCTGATGCTTAAATAAGAATGAATAATAAGAAAGTCATAAACATTTGTTCCCTCTCCTTCTCCATTAGATCTGAAAATTATACTCTGGTTTGATTTTCTCTCTCTCTTCCTCCCCTGGGCAGAAGTCGGGGATAGGGAGAATGATGCCATGGCAATTCAATAATGGGAATATCCACCCCTCCCAGCAACTATCAAAGTATGGTCCACAAATCTCATGAAATCCATGAGATCAAAACTACTTTCATATGATACTAAGATATTATTTGCTTTTTTCACTGTGTTGACATTTACACTAACAATGTAAAAGCAATGGTGGGTAAAGGTGCTGGTACTATGGCACCTTCAAGGTAGTGGCCCCAAACTGCACTAGCAATCATTATATTAACAAGGACTTAAGATAACGCCAGTTTCACTTAAGAGTGTTCTTGATGAAGCAGTAAAACATTAATTTTATTAAATATCAACCTCGTGGACATATTGTTTCTGATAAAATAGAAAGCCCTTCTGCACTCTGTGTGTGTGTGTGTGTGTGTGTGTGTGTGTGTGTGTGAGTGAAAAACACTTGTGCAGTTGTTTTAACTGTGAGTAGAACTAGTTCCTCTTTTCAGAGAACACCTTTCTTATTTGACTGCCAGACAAGCCATGGTTATTCCAACTTGGGTATCTGGCAGACAAGATTCTCAAAATGAATGAAATGAAGCTATTGCTTTAAAGAAAACCGCTGATGCAAGGACACAGGATGGATTAAAAAAAATTTTCACATATTTCAGCCAAAATGGCATATTGCAACAGACTAAAGGTAGAAGAATGTTAAGAATTTAGCTACTGTTAAGCCAGACATTAATGAGATTTACAAAAATACAAAACAATGCCATTCTAATTTTTTGTTTTAAAAAAAACTATTTTTTTCAATTAAAAACATACTATTTATGTTAACATGAAATGAATGGGTGTACTATCGTTCTCTTAAATGAATTGACATTTTTTAAGTTTACTAATTCTAATACAGTAAGTATCAACAGATACTTACTATACCACATTAAAAAAAAGCTCTTCAGTCTTCTCAATTTTTTCTTGATTTTTTTATGAGTTAATTTGAGCTTAATTTGAACCATGCTGATGATATGCTGGGAAGCAAGCTCTCAAATGCTCCCTTCTCGATAATTTTTAAGTCTAAAAGAGATCTGAGAGCGAAATGTTTAAGAATCACTATCCTGTACCATTACCAAGTTCCTTAATTAAACCTATCCGAATACTCAGAAATGTCACTCACCACTTGAGCCTTTCATATGTTCCTTCTGTCATATCCTTAATAGCAAAGAACTTAAGCAACTTTACTTTTAGTTTACCCTTCAGTTGTCAATATGCCAGCTTAATTTTACTTAACTTTTTGAGACGTGCTCCCCCACCTCCTTTGAGAACACTGAGTAAAGCTCTAACCCTCTCGAAAACGGAACTCAGGCACTACAGAATGCATGCAATTCCTAGGTTCAAGGACAATATCCTTCAGTCTCTGCCACTAGGCCCCAGTATAAAATCCTGGCACTAAAGAGCAGGAAAGGATCAGTACTTTACACGTCCGGTTTTTAACTATATACTGTACTCCAAAGACAGACACAAATCGATAATTACGAGCCAATTTATAAAACATTAATTTACATGCATGAGTAAAATTCATGCTTAACAAATCCCAGGCAATATTTTCAAGTAAATAAAGGAGTCACATCGCAACTAAAATAAACACAAATCTCAAAGAGTAAAATAGCAAAATGTCATATATTAAAAACTGCTTAATTTACTCAATATTTCAAAACTGACTGGCAGACACAGTTAAGAAAAACAGGTATTCACAATCACCCTTTATATATCTCTAACCTCTGTAAAAATGTTATTAATGTAATATTTTTAAATTCTACACAGACTAATCAAAGACAATTTTTCATCACTGTAAATTTCTTTTTCAATATAGCAAAGACTTACAATAAAAAAACAGAATAACTACTAAACATTAGTCACTCAGAATATAGGGGTTTAAGTACAACGGCCTCCAGGTCTTCACGGTTTTATGAACATTTTTTAACATTAGCAATATTTTAAGGATTAAAATTACCTTCTCTCTTCTACATTCCTGAAAACTTATTTAAGAAATATATTAATGATTAATGAGCTTTAGTTCTTATTTACAACATAGACTCTTAAGTCTATTCCAGGAAGAGAGAAAAAATAGCATAAGCTTTTTAAATTTTTCCCAGTTATTTTTTCAAATAATTAAGGGGTATTTTTCTAGTAATCCAGTTCATCGAATCTTTAAATACTTATATTTTCCTTTGAGCTGCAGTATTATCTGTCGGCTAGATTTGCTGTATATTTAAGGCAAATTAATTTTCAAAATCAGGCTTTAAAACACACATACATTCTCTTTCTCTCACAAACACACAAACAGACACACACACATATCCCTAAACAAGGTACAAGAATAAATCTTGGAAGCTAAGATTCATATTTTGTTCAGAATCTCTCACCTTAAGTCATTTAATTACTCTAACACAAAAATTTAGGCAATTTTATCATTTGGAAAAGGAAAAAAAGAGAAATTATATAAGCAAAATGTTTATGTTCAACCAAAGCAAATTTATCAATATAATTTCTTTAATGTTTCTCATTTTAAAAAAATACATTAATAATTACCTTGAAAATAAATTACAGAATAAACTATAAGTTTTCAGAAAAGGCAACAGGTAGCCCACTTCCACAGTACTGAAATAACAACTGGCAAACAAAATAGCTCTTACAAAAGAACTCAAAGGACAAAATAAAGCCAGTACTAATTGAATCACTTAATTTAAAATGTATAAAGCTAATTTTGCATTCAAATCACAAATCCCTATTTACCACCGAAAGCCAAACTGTAATCCACAAATACCTTGTCATATACAGCTCCTCATTAGAAGTGAATTCTAGGTAAATCCATATACAAATAGACCAAAGTAAAAGTTTGCACACCAAGACCATTCAATGGAGAAAGAACAGTCTCTTCAATAAGTGGTGCTGGCGCAACTGGATATCCACATTCCAAAAACCTTAAGTTGGACTCACAGCTCACTCCTTATATAAAAATTAATTCAAAATGAATTGACAACCTAAATATAAGAGCTAAAACATAGGGGTAAAGATTCAGGACCTTGAATCTGGCAACAGGTTCTTAGATTATGCAAACAAAAAGCCTGTGCAACTGCAACAAAAGAAAAAACAAGTCAATTGGACTTCATCAAAATTAAAAAGTTTTCTGCACCAGAAGATATCATTAAGAAACTGAAAGACAACCTACAGAAGAGAAAATGTTAACAAATCATATATGTGTAAGGGTCTAGTATCGGGAAAATACTAACATAACAAAAGACAATCTAATTAAAAATTAAGCAACGAACTTAAATAGACATTTCTCCAAAGATATACAAATGACAAACAAGCAAATAAAAAGATGTTCAGCATCATTAATCATTGAGAAGGCAAATAAAAGCCACAATGAGTTATCACTTCACACCCACAAGGATAGCTATAATTAAAAAAAAAAAAGAAAAGAAAAATGAAACTAACAAATGTTAGCAAAAATGTGGAGAAACTCTCATACAATGCTGGAGGAAATATTAAATGGTATTGCCTGGGGAAGAGGGGATAGTTTGGTGGTTCCTCAAAAAGTTAAACATAGCATTACAATATGTCCGCAATTCCACTCCTAGGCATATCACCAAAAGAACTGAAAACAAAACAAACAAAACAAATGCACATTCGTAAAAGCTGAAAGGTGGAAACAACCCAAATACCAATGGATGAATGGATAAACAAATTGTGGCATATACATATAATGGGTTATTACTCAGCCATAGAAAGAAATGAGGTACTGATTCAAGCTACAACTGGATGAACCTCAGAAACATGCAAAGTGAAAGCAGCCTGACACAAAAGATCACATGTTATGTCATTCCACTATATAAAATACACAAAACAGGTAAATTCACTGAAACAAAATGCAGACTGGTAATAGCCAGGGGCTGGAAGGAGGGGCAGTGGGGAGTGACTGCTTAATGGATATAGGGGTTCTTTTGGTGGTGACAAAACACTTTGGAACTAGACAGAACTGGTGGCTGCACAACACTGTGAATGTATTCATTACCACTTTAAAGTGATGAATTTTGTTCTATGAATTTTTCTTTTCTTTTTGTGTTTGTTTGTTTGCACAGATGTCTCATTTGCTAGTCTACACAGCTCCACTTCAGCCAGGAAAGCTCTCTCCAGCTCAGTAGTCGCCTCTCAACACTCAGGTCTCCCTGGCTCAACGCCTAGATGCAGCTAAAAAGAAAACACTGGGTCAAAAATCACCTATGAAAAAGAATGCACATTCACATAAAGACTGAAATTTTATGCTGGGGGGGACCCTCTAGGACAAAGTATATACTAAAACTTCCATAACAAAATTCAAAAACAAATGAAGGAAAGTAAGGCCTTCTGTGAATGCAGGCAGTAACAAATATTGAAGTCTGCATTACCACCAACACTTAGAAAATATCAGACAGAAACGACTTCCTCCTGAAAGTTTCAAACTTTAAAACACAAAGCACAATTGCACAGAAATTTCTCCAAAACACCTACCCATATTTCATATTTGAGACATTGTAGACAGTGTATTACTTTTTCAAGGGCTGAGTCTTAATGCAAATAAAATGGTAACACTGGCACTGTTCAGAATGTTAACAATGAAGTCTTTCTTCTCAGTTACTTACAATGAAACTTACTCAGCACCCAATTGTACAAGATGCTACATATTAACATAGAACACAGAGGAACAGTGTTTCCTGCCTTTGGAGTGAATATTTAAAGGACAATGTGAAAATGATACATTAATTTTTCAAGAAGAGAAAACATATTATGTGTAATACTATATATCTACATCTTTAACACTAAAATAAAGATTTGAAGACACATCACTCACACCTTTCCCTTGGTGGAACCAAACTAAGCAGCTGAAAACTTCACCTAAGAAAGCTTTAATCAAGATAAGAAATGCCAACTCAAGTATACACAACAGAAACAAATTTTTGGAAGGATTCAAACTGCCTTTCTTTGAAAGTACTTTGACCAAACAATTCATAGATGAAAAATGAATCAATGTGCAGCATGAATAAGCAAGGCTGGTACACCCTTTAACTGGGGAGGAATGCTACTGATGTTTATCAGGTATGTCCAGTCAGATATCATGCCTGGAGTGTCCACATCTATTACCACTTAACACCCAGTAATCCTATTACTCCTATTATAAAGTCCATCATGTATACTGAAGTAGGTACATTAGGAAGTTAACTGAAGCTATTCGTTAGTAACAATCACTTACAGATGATTTCCTTCAAGCAAGACATATAAATCCTACTGAACCTTCCCCAAAAGGGCAGCTCACAACTTCAATACATATACTAATTTGATAATGAAGTAATCTATGTCCTCATCCAAATCAATGATAAAAACATTTAATAAAACAGGATCAAATATAAAGTATTTCATCTCACCAATCATGAGCTCTTTGGAAGTTAGTGATTAATTCATTAACATTTTTGGAGAATAGGTGTTAAAGTATCTAGGTATGCAATTACATTAACATTTCTCTAGCTCTTCAACAAAGTGTCACTAGAGACTACTTGTTAAAAGCAAGACCTGGTATGGCTAAAATAGCCTGTTGGTCCCACTACAAAGATTCTATACCATGCTGTCCATAAGAAGCAACTGAGAACCAGAAAGGTCAAAACAGTGGTTCACACACCTTCTCAAGGGATGAGCTAAGACTGGAAACCAGGTCCTTCTGACAAACACTTAAAAAAAAAAAAAAAAAAATGAATCCATGACATTATGTCATTATCTTTTCCTACTTTCTCAAACCTTAAAAAAAAAAAAAAAAGGAAAAAAGGCTAGCCTTGACTCTTCTCTTACCTTACATCCCATCAGTAAATCCACAGTCAGCTCAACCTTCAAAATATAAGTCCCCAATCTGACCATTCTCATGTCCTCCACTAAGACCACCTGCCCAAGCCAAAGCCACCCTCATAAGCCACACATACTAGACTGCTGATACTAGACTGCGGCAGCAACCTCCTGCCACTCTATAATCCATTCTCCATTCAGTAGCCAGAGTAGTCTTTTCTTTTCTTTTCTTTTTTCAGTTCTGAAACCACAAAATTGCAGAAAAGTACAGTGTAAAGAATTTTTTCACCAAACAACCTGAGAGTTTGTTGCCAACCTGTTGCAACATTATCCTCGAATGCTAAAAACAAGGATGGTCTAAATAACTACAAAAAAATCACCAAGATGAGAAAATTAAGATCAACAGATTACTATGACTGAATCCTCCTCACGCTCCACTCCAGGCCACCTCTCATATATGGTGGGGACAGTCTACGCTCTGACTCTCCATGCAGTATGCTGTCCTTCTGGACACTCTCTTCACCCTGATCAAGCTCTAGCATCCCACACCAAGCCATCGGTCAGAAAGATCCTGCATTCACCCTACTTGGGCTCTGACTCCTATGACAGCTGCCGTGCCCTCTCAACACACTCTGTCCCAGGCCACCCTCATCCTAACTGGGCCCACACATGCTGCTCTGGGCCATGATAGCTCCGCACATCCCCTCCTCACACTGTGAGTGCCTACTCTGCTCTGTCCCACCTAATGAATTTAGGACAAATCTGTTCAGAAAGAATGAGAAAGAGTGATCACTTACTTTTATTTATTTTTTCTAACAGTGATCACTTTTAAATGAACATAGATTATTTTACTCCTTCAATCAAAATCCTCCAACAGCTTTTCAATCTTTCTCAGAATAAAATCCAAACTATTTTCCATGGTCCAGTAGGCCCTATAAATCTGTGCCCTATTTCTCTACATCACTTGATCCAATCTATGCTTGCTGGCCTTTAGTCTGGTGTTCAAACTAAACTCTTCCTCACTTCTGGGTCTTTACATTGTGTTCCATCTCTTTCAAAGTTCTCCCATCTTCCCAAATCCACAAGGTGAGAAACATTATTTCCTTAGAGGCTTTCCCGTAGTCCGGTTCCCACCCATCATCCTCACACCCCTACCTATCTACTTGCCTTTATTTTTTTTATAGCACTTACGAGTACCTGGTATCATAATATGTATTTATTTATAACCTACAATGACAGAACAATTTCTTGCGTATTACTGAATCCTCATACCTAGAACAGTTCCTTCACAAAGTAGGTACTGAATGTCTGCATGATGGCTGAATTGTTCAAGAACCAATCTTGGTGACAAAACCAATTAATCATAACGCCATCTTGCATCAATATGATAGATGTAAAGATGTACGAAATGGCTGTGTAATTTTAAGATATTAATGTTGACACTTTACACGGTGCTTTAAAGCAGCCATCCCCAACCTTTTTGGTACCAGGAACCAGTGCTCCTATGAGAATCTAATGCCTGATGATCTGAGGTGGAGCTGAGGCGGTGATGCTAGCGCTGGGGAGCAGCTGCAAATACAGATAAAGGTTCACTCATTCGCCCACCACTCATCTCTTGCTGTGCAGTCTGCTTCCAGGAGTCCGTAGCCCAGGTTTTGGGGACCCCGGCTTTAAAGTATACTATTACTTGCAATAACCCTGAGCAGTATCTATGTTAAGTTTATCCTCTCTTACAGACACACAAGGCTCAGAAAATTGCAATGATTTTCTCAACATTACACAGCCAGTAATAGACGAGATCATGACTGGAACTTGGGCCTTCTATGTGCTATTAATTATACCATGCAAGGCCCTCTGCATGTGCACCACTAGTCAATTGCCCTCATAATCCCCAATATCCTTTCCTTTCAACTTCCAGAATCAATGGAATGTTTCAAAAGAACTGCTAGAAGTGCAGAAACACTGTAATTTTCAACCCTACCTACAAATTTATGTCTTACTGAAAGCATAATTCATGTACTGACTACAAGTCTATTACACGACAGCTCTGTTTATATAAAGAGTTCAGGCACAAGACCCTTGATAATAGGAATTTTAACAGCACATTCCAGGAGTCAGCAACTACAGCCCACCATCTGTTTCTGTTATAACATGTGAGCCAAAAATGTTTACATTTTTAAATGGTTGGAGGTAAAAAAAAAATAATAATAATCAAAATAATAATATTTCACGACATCTGAAAATTTTAAGTATTCAAAGTTTGGTGTCCTTAAATATAGTCTGACGGACACATCATCACTCATTCATTTATGTATTATCTATGGCTTTTTCCATGACAGTGGCAAGGTTATAAGTGGTTTTGACAGAGATTATGTGGCCTGAAGAGCCAAATATATTTACTATCTGGCCCTTTACAGGAAGTTTGTCAACCAATGCCAGTTTCCTGATTTTGCACCTCTCCCCAACATCTTGACCTCCAAGAAACAATGCCTTACCTTCACCCTGTCCAGTAAGGTTTTCCCATAGCACCCAATTCTTCTCCCATTACTTTGTATCCTTTTGAGATATATAATTGTCTGTTACACATCTGACTCCCCAAATAGATTATAAGATAATGGAGAGTGAGGCCCACATCAGCATGTTCATTATCATATCCCCAGTGTCTAGCAATGCCCGTTTATACTAGGTGCCCAATACTTACTGAATGGATGACAGGATAGGAGATGCGAAATTTGGATGAGCTAATCGAAACCAATCTTAAACTTAAGAGTTTCTTATAGAAGATATGAACAATACAGATTATCAGACTTCCAAAGGAGTCATACAAATGACTCCATCCCTTGGTGCATTCCAGTAATAAACCCCAACATCACACAAAAGGACAGGAGATTAGGGGGCGGAGGGCTTTAAACCAATCTGCAGCCCAGTAGTAATGGGTATTAACAACAACAAAAAGCAGGAACAACTTAGGGTCCCAGGCTCAGATGTGAGTCTATACCAATGATCTACAGGATGGGATGCCCCTGTCATTCATCTAATTTATTCACTCACTTTACAAGGAACCTCTTTTTAAAATACAAATAGATCAGAAAAGCTAAAGAAAATAAAATCTTATGCATTTATGTGGACTAACTAGATAAAGCACTTTTAATAGTGAGACAGAGAGGGAAAAAAAAGTAGGCATTTTAAGTGACACCCTCAAGGACTGAAGCAGACTTAGATAAGGTTCTGAACCAAGGAACTTAGGGAAAATTAAACACTGGGAGGTGGGAGGAGCGAAGGGGGAAGTGGAAGGAAGGAGAGGGTAAGATGAAAAGAGAAGGCACACCCACTAACAATATATGGTACTGGCCATAAAACAAATATAATAAATTTAAGAAGACTGAAATCATAATAAGTGTTTTCTCTGACCATAATGGTATGAAACTAGAAATCGATTACAAGAAAAAAAAACAAAAAATATGCGAACACATGGAGGCTAAATAGCATGCTACTAAACAATGAATGGGTTAACAGTGAGATCAAAGAAGAAATCAAAAGATACATAGAGACGAAAATGAAAACACAAAGACTCAAAATCAATGAGACATAGTGAAAGCTGTCCTAAGAGGGAAATTTACAGCAATACAGACCTACCTCAAGAAACAAGAAAAATCTCAAATAAACTATCTGACCCTATAATTAAAAGAACTAGAAAATGAACAGCAAACAAAGCCCAAAGTAAGTAGAAGGAAGAAAATAATAAAGATCAGAGCAGAAATAAATGAAATAGAGTCTAGAAAAATACAAAAGATCAATAAAACCAAGAGCTGGCTCTTTGAAAGGATAAACAAAACTGATAAACCCTTAATCAGGCTCATCAAATAATTAAAATCAGAAATGAAAGAGAAGTAACTACGGACTCCACAGAAATACAAAGGATATAAGAAAATTCTATGAAGAACTATATGTCAA
>NW_011888989.1:3526491-3548884 GCF_000151845.1 Pteropus vampyrus | reverse complement strand
TAGGTGCCCAATACTTACTGAATGGATGACAGGATAGGAGATGCGAAATTTGGATGAGCTAATCGAAACCAATCTTAAACTTAAGAGTTTCTTATAGAAGATATGAACAATACAGATTATCAGACTTCCAAAGGAGTCATACAAATGACTCCATCCCTTGGTGCATTCCAGTAATAAACCCCAACATCACACAAAAGGACAGGAGATTAGGGGGCGGAGGGCTTTAAACCAATCTGCAGCCCAGTAGTAATGGGTATTAACAACAACAAAAAGCAGGAACAACTTAGGGTCCCAGGCTCAGATGTGAGTCTATACCAATGATCTACAGGATGGGATGCCCCTGTCATTCATCTAATTTATTCACTCACTTTACAAGGAACCTCTTTTTAAAATACAAATAGATCAGAAAAGCTAAAGAAAATAAAATCTTATGCATTTATGTGGACTAACTAGATAAAGCACTTTTAATAGTGAGACAGAGAGGGAAAAAAAAGTAGGCATTTTAAGTGACACCCTCAAGGACTGAAGCAGACTTAGATAAGGTTCTGAACCAAGGAACTTAGGGAAAATTAAACACTGGGAGGTGGGAGGAGCGAAGGGGGAAGTGGAAGGAAGGAGAGGGTAAGATGAAAAGAGAAGGCACACCCACTAACAATATATGGTACTGGCCATAAAACAAATATAATAAATTTAAGAAGACTGAAATCATAATAAGTGTTTTCTCTGACCATAATGGTATGAAACTAGAAATCGATTACAAGAAAAAAAAACAAAAAATATGCGAACACATGGAGGCTAAATAGCATGCTACTAAACAATGAATGGGTTAACAGTGAGATCAAAGAAGAAATCAAAAGATACATAGAGACGAAAATGAAAACACAAAGACTCAAAATCAATGAGACATAGTGAAAGCTGTCCTAAGAGGGAAATTTACAGCAATACAGACCTACCTCAAGAAACAAGAAAAATCTCAAATAAACAATCTGACCCTATAATTAAAAGAACTAGAAAATGAACAGCAAACAAAGCCCAAAGTAAGTAGAAGGAAGAAAATAATAAAGATCAGAGCAGAAATAAATGAAATAGAGTCTAGAAAAATACAAAAGATCAATAAAACCAAGAGCTGGCTCTTTGAAAGGATAAACAAAACTGATAAACCCTTAATCAGGCTCATCAAATAATTAAAATCAGAAATGAAAGAGAAGTAACTACGGACTCCACAGAAATACAAAGGATATAAGAAAATTCTATGAAGAACTATATGTCAAAAAATTGGACGATCTGGGAGAAATGAATATTCCTAGAAACATACAATCTCGCAAGATCGAGTCAAGAAGAAACAGAAAATCTAAACTAATCGATTACCACCAACAAAATCAAATCAGTAATCAAGAAACTCCAAAAAAAAAAAAAAAAATCCTGACTGGATGGCTTAATAGGGGAATTTTACCAAACATTCAAAGAATTAACACCCACTATTCTCAAACAATTCCAAAAAATTCAAGAGGAGGAAAGGCTCCCTAATTCTTTTTACACCATTACCCTGATTCCAAAACCAGACAAAGACATTACAAAAAAGAAAACTGCAGGCTGATAACCCTTATGAACATCGATGCAAAAATCTTCAACAAAATATTGGCAAACCAAATTCAGAAATACATTAAAAGCTCATACACTATGATTGTTAGATTTATTCCTGGGATGCAAGGTTGGTACAATATCTGCAAACCAATTACTGTGATACACCACACCAACAAACTGAAAGATAAAAATCATATGATCTCCTGGGTTTCGGCACCAAAAAAATTTTTAATTTAATTTTAAAAATCATATCATATCAAAAAGTGCAGAAAAAGTGTTCAACAAAATCCAGCATCCATTTATAATAAAACCTTTCAGAAAATTAGGAATAGAGGAAACATACCTCAACATAATAAAGGCCATATATGATAAAGCTACAGCTAATATCATACTCAATGGAGAAAAGCTAAGCGTTTTTTCCTTAAGATCGGGAACAAGACAAAAATGCCAACTTTCACCACTTCTATTCAACATTGTACTGAAAGTCCTAGCTACAGCAATCAGACAAGAAAGAGAAATAACAAGCATCCAAATTGGAAAGGAAAAAGTAAAACTGTCATTATTTGCGGATGACATAATATGTATATGTATATAGAGAGAGAACCCTAAAGATTCCACCAAAAGACTGTCAGAACTGATCAATGAATTCAATAGAGTAGCAGGATACAAAAGTAATAATATTCAGAAATCAGCTGCATTTCTATACATCAATGATGAACATTTCTATACACCAATGATAAACTTTCAGCAAAATTAAGACAACAATTCCATTTACAATTGCAGCAAAAACAATAAAATACCTAGGAATCAAATTAACCAAGGAGGTAAAAGACCTATTCTTGGAAAATTATGTCACTTAAAAAAGAAACTGAAGATACAAATAAATGGAAGCATATAACATGCTCATGGGTAGAAAGAATAAACATTGTTAAAATAGTCATAACACCCAAAGCAATCTATAGACTCAATGCAATCCTTATCAAAATATCAATGGTACTTTTTAGAGAAGTAGAACAAATAATCCAAAAATATATACGGAACCATAAAAGATCCCAAATAGCCACAGCAATCTTAAGAAAGAAGAACCAAGGTGGAGGCATCATACTTCCTGGTATCAAACTATACTACAAGGATATAGTGATCAAAACAGCATGGTACTGGCATAAAAACAGATACAGAGATCAATGGAACAGAGAATAGAGAGCCCACGTCTAGACGTTCATTTACTATAAGACAAAGGAGGCAAGAATACCATGGGATAAAGACAGTCTCTTCAATAAATGGTGTTGGGAAAACTAGACAGAAACGTGCAAAAAAATGAAACTGGACCACCTTCTTACACCATACAATAAACTCAAAACGAATTAAAGACTTAAATGTTAAGATCCAAAACCATAAAATTTCTAGAAGGAAACATAGGCAGTAAACTCTCCGATATGACTATTAGTAATTTCTTTTCTGATGTATCTCCTCGGGGAAGAGAAACAAAAGAAAAAATAAACAAATGGGACTACATCAAACTAAAAAGGTTTTGAACAGTAAAGGAAACCATCAACAAAACGAAAAGACAGCCTAAGGAATGGGAGAAGATATTCACCTGTAATACGTCAGATAGAGGTTAAAATCCAAAATTTATAAAGAACTCATACAACTCAAAAACAAAACAAAACAAAACAAAACAATCCAATTTAAAAACAGGCAGAAGATCTGCTCCAAAGAGGACATACAGATGGCCAATAGACATATGAAAAGATGCTCAAAATCACTAATCATCAGAAATGCAAATGAAAACCACAATGAGATTATTACCTCACAACTGTCTATCATCAACAAATCAATAAACAAGTGTTGGTGAAAATGTGGAGAAAAGGGAACTCTCATACACTGTTTGGTGGGAGTGCAAATTAGTAGAACCACTATGGAAAACAGTCTGGAAGGTCCTCAAGAAATTAAAAATGGAACTACCTTTTGATCCGACAATTTCACTTCTAGGTATTTCCCCAAAGAAAACCAAAACACTAATTCTATGAGCTATGCACCTCTATATTCAAGGCAGCCCTAATCACAATAGCCAAGATATGGAAACAACCTAAATGCCTAACAGACGACTGGATAAAGAAGTTATATACAGTGAAATATTACTCAGCCATAAAAAAAAAAAAAAATGAAATCCAACAATTTACATGGATGGACCTAGAAGTTATTATGCTGAGTGAAATAAGTCAGACACATAAAGAAAAATACCATTTGATTTCACTTATGTGTGGAAACTAAGGAACAAAAGGAACAAACTAAACGAAAACAGATTCACAGATATAGAGGACAATCTGGTGACTGCCAGAGGTTGGGGAGCTGAGAGAAAAAGGTAAAGTGTTGAAGAAGGACAAATTAGTAATTAAAAAACAGTCACGGTGATGTAGAGCACAGCACAGGGAACATAGTTAATAGTATTGTAATGGCTATGTGTGGAGCCAGATGTGCGATAGGGTAGTGGGGAGATCACTTCATAAACCATATAAATGTCTAACCAATGGACTGTACACCCGAAACTAATTTAAGAAGAAAAAACATATGGTATTAGAAGACTTTTACAAATCAGTATTATACTTTTGTATCATTTATCAAACTTCTATGATACAATGCTGTATAGTTGATATAAATACCAATGGATCTAATGCATTTATAACCTTACAACACAGGAATATAACTCCACTAATAAACACTGATTTTTCCCAATTTTTTCTATCAGACAGTGCTACAAAGTTTCTGGGTTTTTTTAAGTATAAACTTATTTTTATTAAGTTAAATAATCCTATTTATTAACCAGATGATTATTAAACATAAAAAAGCAAGGCAAAAAATAATTCACCAAATCATGATTATTTTTAACCACAAGGTAATAAACCAAATAACTGCATTATCACTCAGTTTTTAAAAACAACTACAAATTAATCATCCAACTATCAATAATCAATCATGGCTTCACAATGAACTATGAGTATCATATAAAAATAAAATTTGTACCGATTTTTCAGGTTAAAAGCACAGATTAAAGATATAAGCACAAAATGTCTATTCTTGGAAAACACAAATGTACCTTGTTTATGACTTATACTATTTTTCCTGAAATATTCTTTAAAAATAAATTCAGATATTGATTTGTTGCCACCTACTGGTTAAATTCATATTTGAATATTATCATTTCATATCTAGCATTTACTACAGTTAATATTAAACTGAGTCAAAAAATATCTTAGTAATGTTCTTTATAAAACTTTACTAAACGGCTCTGAAAAATTCAGCTCTGGGAAGTTTTTTAAGCTACATCTTGAGTTAATGGTATCTTGACTTTTAACAATATCCTCACATAAAATTGTCATTAGTGGATTGAGACTGTTTTAAAACTAAGATAGCATTATAATTCATGAGACATAAAATCTTTATTTCATTAAAAAAACTTTCAAAATCTTCTTTTTTTTCTTTACAACTCAAATGTTTATTATATGTGCCAGTTTTCCAGAACATTAGGGTTATAGAACTTAAGATATTGCCATCTTTTTACAGGATCCCAAAAAAAGTCCATACGTTACATTTATTTATTTTGCGTTTTAATATCTTTTATTCTATAGCAGTCCCTCCTCCTCTCTTTCCTCTTTTTTTTTTTTTTTTACACAATTTGTTAAAGAGTTAGTTGTCCCACTGCATTTATTTTTAAAATCACTCTTGGTCACACGAATTTAAAGAGTAACAAATTTAACACATGGACTTATTTGTAGATCCCAATTCTAACAAATTAGCATTAAAATGTAATTGTGGAAATATGGATATAGACTGGGTTTTAGAAGACGACAAAGAATTCTGTTAATTTTGTTAGATAGAATGCATTGTGATTACATAAGAAAATGTCCAAATCTTTTAGTGACTGCTATGGACTGAATTATGTGTCCCCCCAAAATCCATATGGTGAAGCCCTAATCCCCACTGTGATGGTATTTGGAGACCGGGCCTTTGATAATAAAGTGTAGAGAAAGTCATGAGGGTAGGACACTTATGATGGGATTAGTGCCCTCATAAGAACTCAAAACAGAGACCTTAAATGTCTAACTTTCCAAGGTAAGACTCAGCATGTCAGGGCCATCTGCAAGCCAGGAGGAGGGCCCTCACCAGAGGATGACCATGCTGGAACCCTAATCTTGGACTTCAAGCTTCCAAAACCATGAGAAAATAAATTTCTGTCGTTTAAGCCACCCAGTTATGGCAGCCTGACCTAATATATTAGTGCATGTGGAAATGTAGGAGTGAAAGAATATATCAGACATCTGCTTTTAAATATATTCACAAAAGAGAAGCGGAAATAGATACAAGAAATGTACACATTTAATAATTAAATTAAGTGACAGGTACTTGAGGTTTAATTTGCTATTAGCTCATACTTCTAAGTTTGAAATTTCTCATAATTAAAATGAAAAACTTTAAATGTAATTCCTATAAACAAAACCAAAAAATAAAGTTTCTTTAAAAGATAAAGTACTAATCTGAAATTACTAGGAGACAAAGGTAAAAGATGACTTGAAACTTTATCATTGAATAAATCTGGTAAAAACTGTTGCAAGATTTTTAAAATAATCTGTTTCACCTAAGAGTCTCAGGCATTGATTTTAAATACTCATGTTCTAATTAAGTAACTTCTCCAAATTATTTATTCGCTTAAATGGATCCCATTGTAAATAGGATTTTTTAAATTATATATCTAATAGGTTATTGCCGAAAAATTTTTTAATTATTAAGTTTTTTTGGAACAGTTCACTTTCTTTAAATCTACTTGATCATAATTTTCAAAATAGTCTTGGATTTTTCAAATAGACAAAATTATCTGAAAATAATAAGCTTTACTTCTGATTTTTGTGTGTTTTGTTTGGTTTTCTCATCTGATTGCACTAACGTTCCTACAATAATACTAAGCAACAATGAGGAAGAGTAGTCAATCCAATTTCGTTCCTGATTTTAATAGGAATGATAATATTTATAACATTTACCATGATCATGGTTATCATTTTAAGACCGAATTTTTTCTTAATGATTTTAAGGGTCTTTCTAGTCCTGTTTTACAAAGAATTTTCAAAATATATTCACACTTGCTTCTTTAGTCCACTCTTGCATTAATTACTCATGGAAGTCTCCAGCAGACTAAGTATAATTTTATCTTCTATGTATAACCCTGGGTCATCACTGTGAATAGTATTTAATGTTCTATGCCCAAGAAAACATACCCTCAAAAATTTTGAATAGAAGTCTATACGGCCATTTTCTCTTTTAGTTAAAGGATTCCAGACTAGTTTGGGGGTTCTTCTTGTTTATTTCAGTCACCTCATCCATTTCACAAACACCTGTTGGTCGGTCACCTACTGTGATCCAGGTACCATACACCAGGGGTAGTAGAAAAACAATGATTAACAGTCAATTGCCATTTTCAAAGAGCTCGCACAATCACAGTATTTTGTTAAATACTGTAAAATGCTGAAGAAGAAACAATACCAACCTAAGATTTCCAGAAAATTTCAGGTGGTAAAAGCTGAGTCTTGGATGCTGAGTGATATTGGTCAATAGCAGTTCTCAAATCAGGGTCCAAGAACTCCCAAGAATACTACTAAAATAGTGTCTGCTTTTTTTCACTCATAGTGCAATAATACTGGTGGGTAAAGTGCTGGTGCCTCAGCATGAATCAAGGCAATGATGTCTACCTATACTAATAGTTTTATTCTTTGGTATTCTTCACCACTAAAAGAATTTTAAAAATAAAT
This sequence comes from Pteropus vampyrus, assembly GCF_000151845.1. Lineage (NCBI taxonomy): Eukaryota > Metazoa > Chordata > Mammalia > Chiroptera > Pteropodidae > Pteropus > Pteropus vampyrus. The sequence goes on along the minus strand of NW_011888989.1, from coordinate 3,541,499 downwards.
TTAAAAAAAGCCCTTCCCACTTAAGAATGTCGTTAATGAAGAAGTAAAAATTATTTTCATTAATCTCCACCCTTAAACAGATATCTTTTTTAAATTGTGTGACAAAATGTGAAATGTGCATAAAGAACTACAGCTACACACAGAAACATGATGACTATCTCAGGAAAAAGCACTTGGGTAATTGTTAGAACTGTGAGCTGAACTAGCCATATCATTCTTACTTGGAAGAACAACAGATATACAAGCTATGCTTTATTCGGACTCTGGTATATGGAAGACATTTTCTAAAAAATTAATGAAACAAGACTACCATTTAAAAAAAAACAGATGAAAGTATTTGTTTGCCAATGATAAAATTCAAGAGAACACTAGAATTTTGTAAAACTTTTATCTGTCACCATAAGCATGGCAGATCTCAACAGTTTAAAACTTTTCAGAGATATATTAATGAGTATTATTTCTGGATACTGTATAATGGCATATGTCAACATGCCTAACTCAGTAAGCCAATATTTTCCAAATGACCAATGTGTAATGTTACAAAATCATGTACTGGGAGAAAAGTTATTTAAAGAATAAGAAAATCAACAGGTTTTACTGTAACAGAGTAAAAAGTTCAACAATATGGGTTCAGATTCTACAATACAACCTTTCTTCTAACATTTGCCAAGTTTCAGTATAGCAATAAAGAATATCTAAGATTATCTGAAAAGGCTATCGAAATATTCTTTTCTCACTACATATCTGTCCAAGACCACATTTTCTTCATACACTAAAATTCAGTATTACAATAGACTGAATAAAGAAGACAATATGAGAATCCAGCTGTCATTAAACTGACATTCAAGAGGGTGGCAAAAATGTAAAACAACACCACTCCTCAGTAAATGTTTGTTTTGGAAAGTTATTTTTCATTTTTAAAAAATGTGACTACATTTAAATAACAATAAACTTACCATGAATAATCTTTAAATTAAATTTAACTTCTATTAGAGTAAATATTGATAGCTATAATCCATATAAATGAAATCTCTTTGGGAATTCTCCATAATTTTTAAGTGTGTAAAGGGGTCCTAAGTCCAAAATATTTGAGAATTGCTGTTGCACAAGTTGAAGAAGTAAGAACATTTCAAATATAGGCTACAACATACATAGAGAGGTTTTATTATCTTTCACTGTAAATGGTACATGTGTCCCCCAGCAATCCCAGCCCATTCTAAAACACCACACAATCTAATATGCGGGTACTAATCTACTACAAACTATAGCGAACACAACGATGAAGGTGCCGATTAAAAAACCCAAGTGGCTTTCTTATGATTAAGGGATATACATTTTTTATCATCAATTTTTAACAGTCCAGAGATCACCCGTTGATGATCTTTGGATTTCCAGATAGTTCTAACTGACAAATAAGCAAAGCACAACAGCCCCCTTTTAAAAAGATACAACAGATGATATTTTCAGAAACCATGTCATATTCTCATTCCTAATTTCCCGATCATAACAAATCAAAGCAAATTTTTTAAAAACTAAAATCTGATGTTAGTCAAGAATTTCTGAGGATGTTATAAAATAGTAAATAGTCTACAGCCATGCCACCCTGAACACGCCCGATCCCATCTGATCTCAGGGTCGGGCCTGGTTAGTACTTGGATGGGAGACCACTTAGGAATACCAGGTGTTGTAGGTGTAAAAAAATAAATAAATAAAATAAGGGACTGTAAACTGACAAGGTCCTTGCAATCTGTGAGGTCAACCAAGGGTTACCTTGCCTAAATATATATATATATATATATATATATATATATATATATATATGCGCATGTATATACATATATATGAAATAAACATTTACATTGTGAACAGAAAAAAAATGTGTAAAGGCAGTTATATCTAAAAGAACAAAGTGAAAACTGTACTATATAATCTAAATGGACTAAATCCTAACACTTTAAATACCAGTTTCCTAACAATGATGGAGCATCTTCCTAAAAAGGAAGCTTTAAGTCTATCTTTTTCAACATGATCCTTTAAGCACTGTAATTGTAATCTAAATAAAGTAGTAAATGAAGCCTGACAAATAGCGTCTGCTTTAATTTCCTAAGAAATGTTGCAGTGCCACTGAAGGGGATGCCTCAAAAGCTGGCACTGGCCATCTTCCTACATTAATTAACAGGTTGAATCCCAGATTGGGCCTACCAACTTCTACCTAAATTCATCCACTTTCCAAGACTGCAACTCCTCAACTAACTCTTGGCCTAAAACACATCATGACAAGACTAGCCAGGTCCTAATGAATCTCCTTCTAAATAAGAAAGGCTACTTGCAGCCAAGACAAGAGAGAGAAAAAAATAACTCGGTTTGACAACTGTCAACCTCTACAGGGTAAACTACAGGCCTTCTACCACATCTGCATGGTATTCAGACTAAAGAAATGCTCATCCCTACAACTAAACATATGAAAACTATTTTAGCCTAACAGAGAATAACAGCTTTTTTAAATGGGAAATGTGAGGATTTGTCGAATGTAAAACATCTCCTACTCTCTAGCTTATTAGTGTTAAAATTACTTCACTGTGTCTCAGAGAAGCATATAGCATCAAATACAGACATACAAAAACTTCCTCAAAACTGATAGCCATTCTCAAATGAGATCTTTTTAGATCAGATTTATACTCACAAAACAGCCTTCCACTAGAAAGAAAGAGAAATGATGAATTATGTTAAAAGCAAACAATATGTATGCAAAGTACATACATATCAGTTTTCAAAACAATTCTGGGCCCTTGACATATTTTACCTAAGCTATTTGAGGGAAAGTTTAAACATCAATTTTTTATAGCCAATTTCATTCAAGAAAAAAAGAGGAGGAAAGTTAGAAAGTTAACAGAGAGGAAGCTCACGAAGTCAAATGGAAAGCTAAAGATCCAGGGACAAACGGTTAGGATGTCAGCAGCCTCAGATCATCTCAATTGCCTCATCTGGACTCTTCCTGGAGGGTGGCTCTCCTGTCACTGGGCACATACAGAAGTCAAATTCCAGGAAGGAAACTCCAGGTTTAGATTGTCAGGTGCCAGCCTCTTCGCTAAGAGAGGACAAGATACTCTCCATCCCCCTACCAGCATTTCCACTAGCATTCTCAATCAATACTCTATGACTCAGAAAAATGAAATTAGGGTGTTCTTTTCAAAAGACGATGACATGAACGAACAGCCAAGAAATAACACATGCCCACTAGGCAAGGTGAAGTTACTATGTTTTTTGAAACATACTTGACTTTTGTAACTGATATTCTGGAAATCCACCTTTGAAATAAAATAATATAGCCACACCAGGAAGATGTGACACAAGAGAAAGTAGACAGCAGTCCAACTTCTTAATAATCCTCCGTTTCCTCATTTCTTACAGATTGTCATGCAGAGATGTAATTAGATATACCTTCTCAAACTAGTATAAAGCACCCACATTGGATTATTACTTTATCAAACGTTCCCTGGACTCTAAGACATAATTAAATGATCTCTTTCCAAAGGCTATCCTTTCTGAGCTTATGCTTATTTCGAGTAAACAAAGGAACTTAAGGTGCCTTTAAATATACAGTATCATTCTATTTTTGCTTGCCATGGACAACTCTCAGTTTTTTCCATACATATCAAATTAGCCCTCGCAGCAATCTCATGAAGTAGGAACAACAATGGTTCTCAACCAGGGGTGACTTATATCCCTTCCCGACACCCAAGGCCCAGATACATCTGTCAATGTCTGTACACATTTTAACTGTCAGCCTGAGCAACTGAGACTGGCATTTATAGTGCCATGGTAGAAAAATACTCCATTTTACTGAGGAAAAAACAAGTGCAAAGATTAGGTGATTTTTGACCGATCTGTTTCACACAAACTGGGAAAGATGCAATTTAAACCTGCGTCTAACTCCAGAATCCACTATCGTAAGCATGATTTACGTAAGTTGTAATTAAAACAAAGTAAAAAATTGCAATTTAAAATTATATACAATAAAAGCATAAAAAATATTAAATACAGGGATAAATCTGACAAAAGATGTGCAGGACCTGTATATTGAAAACTACAAAACGCTGCTAAAAAAATTAAAGACCACATAAATGAATGTAGGGATATATCATGCTCATGGACCAAAGACTCAATATTGTTAAGATGTTAATTCTCTCCAAATTTATCTATAGCTTTAATACAATTACAATAAAAATAAGCACTCTTTGGTAGAAACTGATGAGCTGATCCTAAAATTCACAGAGAAATGCAAAGGACTTAGAATAACCAAAAAAAAAAAAAAACTTTGAATAATGACAAATTTGGAGGGCTTATACTACCTACCTTCAAGAATTATTAAAACTACAGTAATCAAGACAGTGTGGCATCAAGACAGTGTAGCATCAAGACAGACAAACAGATCAATAGAGTCCATAAATAGATGGCATATATATGGTCAATTAATTTCCAACGAAGGTGCAAAACCAATTCAGTTGAGAAAAGCACAGTATTTCCTACAAAATAAAATGCTGGAAAAAATGGATACCCATTTGTTTAAAAAAAAAACAAAACTCTGATCCACAATTATTTTATGTGTTTCATTCACGCATAAAAATTAGCTCAAAATGAGAAAAGTAAAAGCTAAAACTATAAAACATCTAGAAGAAAACATAAGGCTATCTTTATGAGACTAGGTTGGGCAAAGATACCTTAGAATAGATACCCAAAAGCATGCACATAAAAGAAAATTTTGGAAGAATGGACTTCATCAAACTTAAGAACTTCTGCTCTTCAAAAGACTGTCAAGAAAAAGAAAAAACAACAAGCACAGAATGGGAAAAATATTTGTAAATCGTATAACTGATAAAGGACTGGCAGTAAGAGAGATGGTTAAAGGTGGGTAGAAGCCTTTGAGGAGGTCTTGGATGCCACCTATGTCTCAAAGAAGCTACTGCGAATGTGCATAAAATTCGTGATAATTAGGATGAACACAATATTTTAGTAGTACCTGAGTCTTAAATATGGGAGAAAGTAAAGGCCATAAAAACCTGTAAAAATTTGTGTGTTCGGTTGTCCAGTTCTCTACCAGAACTTAGGCTAAGAAAAGAACTCTCATTCATTTTTTATTTCATACACATATTTGTTGACTCACTATAGTGAGTGCATTCATTTCCTTTTTAATACTTTGTTTCAATTTCTCACTTAATAAGATTAGCAAGCACTGGTTGAGTCTCCTATTTTTCAAATACCTATACTTCTTAGTTTACAATGTCATATCCTTCTATTTTTCGGTAACATTCTTGCCAGAGGCTGGCAAATTTTCTCCTCAAAGAGCCACACAGTAAACATTTTAGGCTTTGCTAGTAGTATGGTCTGTAGCACAAAAGCACTTAGACAATATGTAAACAAAATGAACATGATTGTTTCAATAAGATTTTATTTCTGGACACAGAAATTTGAATTTCACATAATTTTCAGAAGTCACAAAATAGTCATCTTTTGATTTTTCTCTTTTATTTAAAAATGTAAAAGCTATTTTACCTCACAGGCCACACAAACACAGGTACTGGTTTGCTGTGTTTGGCCGGCCGGCCAGCCAGCCAGTTTACAGACCTCTGCTCTATGTCCTAACTCAAAGGTTCAGTACAACCCTTCCATTATGCCCTATTTCCACGCACCACAATTAACTTTATTTGCAAGACTTTCTGCTAAGCTCCAATTGTGTGATTGTCTGTGGGTAATGAATAATTAAGCATTCTTTTGACTTAAACCCATTCAGTTTCACCCACATTCACACTTCAAAAAAGAAAAACTTATCTAGTTTCTGATTTAAAATACTGAAGGGAAGGAAAGGGGGATTTTAAGTAATTGTGTAAATGGAACAAAGAACAATGACAACTCTTATTGGTGTCAAGTGTTAAAAGAGTCCATTATGATGAATCTCAATTCTCAGTCCTAATTTCTCTCCCACAGATTCAAAAACTAAAAACTAAACTGTACCTTTTAAGTTGCTAATAAGATATTCTAAATTCATTCTCATATTTTAAACAAATGCATAAGACCAGACAAAAGAAATTAATAATATGACCAAGTACATTGCAAGAAATAAGAAAATACTGTATTATAAGGAAAACATATTACGTAACAATTAGAAATTATGATAGAGAATAAAGTAAAACATAGCCGAAACACCATACCTTTTAAAAGATGAAAACTTTTCTCAAATTCATTTACTCAAAAACATTTATGCATTAAGAAATCAATGTGTTTGGAATACAAAGTTGGGCAAGAAACAAGTGTCTAAAACAGACATGGTCTGTGACTACCTGTGCCTATGTTCTGTATCTACTCTGTACAATATCACGGCCACTAGCCACATGTGACTATTTTAATTAACTAATATTAATTAAATTAATAAAATTAAAACTTCAGTTCCTCAGTCACACTAGCCTGTGGCTATCATATTAGACAGCACAGATACAGAACACTCTCGTCATCACACAAAGTTCTGTTGGACAGCACTGGTTTAAAATAAATAACATACTTTCCTGTCTTCACTGACTAAACATAAAAAATGAAACTTAATGTCTTCCTTCCTTCAAAAGGGGAGTGTAAAATGTTTACCACTGCCTCCTGAGAAATCCATGTAACAGTCTTTCTACAAAAGTATTTACTGTATTTAAAGCTGAAAAAACTTCCTAGGTTGACCCATCCCACCAAATAAATCATCTTAAATGTTTTCATAAGGGTTTTAAAATTTGTACAACATTCAGGAAATGAGTACTTCATCATCAATAACTAGTTCAACCTCCTTATTAGCATTAAACCACCCTCAACTGCAACTTTAATAATCTCAACTGCAGTATTTCATTGTCCTGGAAAGTGAAAAATTCTGAACTTCACTCTGATTATCACACAACTCTCCTTCAAGTAGAAAACAGTTTCTCTTTGTCACCTGTGCCAAGTGCTGGCACATAGAAAGCATTCAAATAATTGTTGCGTAAAAGGTCAGTGAACTATCTAGTACTGCTAAAAAAAAAAATAATACAAAAGCCAGATTCCATCTCACAACTATAGGTATTAATGGAGCTTCAAATCTCTGCTGCTGATTTTGTATACACTTTGTTGACTGTAGAATTTAAATGGCACCACACAATTGTGGGTACAAGCTTTCTGGTTCTCCATAAGTCCAGGACTTACGGAAAAGTGAAAAGTTTACAAGGGGAAAAAAAGTACTGCGCACTGGCCCCAGAACTATAAAATTAATGTAAAATTTTCTGTTACTTAGCTATGAAACAGGCTGGCTTTTAAATGAATATGTATAAAATAAATTAATAATTTGAAAAATAAAAATAAAATTACACACAAAAAATAATTGAATATGTATAAATACAAAGAAATATTATTCAGACTTGAGAGTAATTCTGTCATAACACTACAAAATGGATGAACCTCGAGAACATCATGCTAAGTGATATAAGTCAGTCACAAAAAGGCAAATGATGCATGATTCCACTTGTGTAAGGTATCTAAGCCGTCAATCTCTGAGAAGCTAATGGTGGTTGCCAGGGGTAGGGTGAGAGGGAAAGGGGAAGTTTTAAGTTTAATAATGGGTATAGAGTTTCAGTTTTGAGAGATAAAGTTCTAGAGTTGTGCTACACAAAAATGTGCACATAGTTAATACTACTGTATTGTACACTTAAAATGGTTAAGATGGTGGTAAATTTTAGGTTGCATTTATTTTTCACAATAAAAAAAGTATCTATAAATTATTTCTCATAGGTGACAGAAAACTGGCTCTAAAGCAAACTTGATATCTTCTAAAGAGAACTTAAAACAGTTCTATGTAAATTATTTACCATGATCTCCAAAGAGGTATCCATAATATTTCACGACGACTGAAACTCTTGTAATTTTATGAAATAAGATATCTGAGAACCTTCACAGAGATATGTGCTACAAATATATTTTAACAATACTCTATTTTAACATATATATTGTTAAAATATATATGTAGTACATGCATCATTTGCCAATTTGTATTTTTCTACTATAGCAAACAACAGTGTAATAAATCTTGTCAATCATTTTTAAAATTAAAAGTCAAATGATTTTCATATTAGAAACTAGGGAAAAAATGTTTAATAAAACTCTGGTGTCCAGCGGGTACAACAATGTGAATATACTTAATGCTACTCTATTGTATGTACACTAAAAAATGGTTAAAATAACGTTATGTCATGTATATTTTACCGTAATAAAAACGAATTCTGGTTTCAGTAAGAATTAAGATGTTTTATGTATGTCACTTGCAAGTTTAAGAACCACCATTAAGAAAAGTCACATGTGGTGATTTGCAATTCTAAACTACACTAACAAAGACATCTCAAAGGTCTCAATTATTCATAAAAGTTACAATTACATCACGATTGGAAATTTTCCTTGAAAACAGAAGTTTAGAAAAACATTTTCAAATTGTTACATACAAATGACATAACATATTAATATTAATGAGATTATAACTACTTGGCAAACTTAAGTCACTATCTGAATAGTTTGAAATATTTTCTAACCAAACTAGTTCTGTACAATCCGGTGATATGTTTTTAAAAATAAAAAGTTTAAGGAAACATATTTGAACTTGCCAAGAACATACTAAGCAATGAGGGATGAGGATAATAGTTGCATTAAACTACAACCATACCTTAATACCTTATATAATCAGGGATCCTTCATAAATATCTATGTGAAAGTCTAGGACCAAATACTGGTCTAAGCCAAATTACAAAATAAAAGAAAAAAATAACAGAATGGACACAACCAGAAAAAAAAGTCTTAAAGTTACTATTTATTAAGTAATGCCTGGCATAATATGTACCAGCATCCTGCTAAATATATCACATGAATTCTTTCTTAATCCTCACAGTTACCCCATGAGATAGATACCTTAATTAATCCCATATTATCAGTGAGGAAACTGAAACACAGATAGGTTAAACAACATGCTCAAGATTACACAGCTATTAAGTAGCAAGACTAGGAAAAGAGACCACGTCTGTCATCAAAGCTCAGGCCCCTTTAAAGTTTACAAAGCCCACCTGGGTGTCATCTTTTGCTACCACCTTTGTAACACTGTGAAGTAAACTGCAGTTTTATGACACTTATTTTCCCAGGGGAAACAGAGGTTTGGGAGGATAAATCTCATCCTCAGAGTCTCTTAGGGAGCAAGCAACAGAGCTGGGTCTGGAATCCAAGTAGTCTGATCCCTCACTCAGTGCTTTTCTTCTTCAATATACTTGACCTGTGTGGTAGTTTTAAAAATATATTCACAAATTATTTAATATGCTTCTCTTCAAAAGTAGAGCCTAAACTCTCCCCTCAGTAACTCACTTCTATCAAAGAAAATGTAACACAAGAGACAAGTGTGAGACTTCAAGGGCAGGTGTAAGACTTCCCAGACTAGGTCATTTAAATAAGCACCGTGGCTTCTGCCTTGCTCTATGGGATCATCACTCTGGAGGCTTCCGCCTTGCTCTCTGGGATCATCATTCTGGATGTTGCAAGGACACTCCAGGAGAGGTCCACACGGCAAGGAAGGAGGGCCTCCTGCCAACGGCCACCTAAGCAAGTCAGCTTGCAAGCAGCTCCCCCAGCCCGGCCAACCCTTCAGATGACTGAACCTGAGACAGAACCACAGAGCTACGCTGCTTCCCAATTCCTAACCCTCAAAAACTATGCGACATAAATGTTTGTTGTATTAAGCCGCTATGCGGTTTTTTCTGCATCATGAGGTAAACTGACAAATAAAATTGAAAGATATTTAAAGCGTACATCCTAGTGATTAAGCCACTGTGTTTTAAGGTACTCTGTTACAGTGATAAATAACTAATTCAACCAGGAAGAAAACTCAGAGACACATCTCACATGTGACCAACACCTTGCCATTGCAATTAACAGTAAAGAGTGTAGGCTCTGCAGGTCACCTCTTAAAAGAAGCTGCTGTGGGGAAAAAAAAAAAAAAAGTGTGTGACCTGGCTAAGGGGTGATTTCTCAGGTGCAGTTTTGTAGTCTGTAATATGAGATAATAACTTCATTTTAAATATTCTCCCCATTTTACAATTATCCTTCCATTTACCTAACCTCCTGGAGTCACTATGAGGATTAAAAGGAAGACAGTATACAGAACTTGGCATGATGCCCAATCGGCAGTGAAGGTTCAATAAACGTTCACTGTTACTAATTCTATGCCTTTAATCCGCTCTTCACTAGCAGCCTCCCCCAGACTTACAACCATGCTTTAAAAATCCCTAATTCTCAATAGGGAAGCACTTCATTACCCACCTAAGTTGTCCAATAGCCTTTTTTACTGGTCTTCATTTATTCCATTTACTCCTCCGTTGCAAATGACACTCATCTAAAATTGTCCCCCCTCTTTTGCTTCCAGAGAATGAATTAGTAACATGGTTCTCTTCCAGTCTCTGCTACTGCTGCTACTCCTTCTCCCCCTCAAAATGTAGGTGATTCTCAAAGTTCTCTTCTTGGTCCTCATCTCTTAATTCTCATAGCTTCAATGATGGCCTTTTTGCAGATGACTGACTCCTAAATGTATCAGATTCCTACTCATCTGAGTCAAAGGTCCCAATTTCCCCAGCTCAACAGCCCCTTATGAATGTCTCACGAGTATCTCAAACTCAATAAAATCTGAATTTTTTGCCTCTCCCCCTTACTCCTTACCTTTTCCCCTCCTTCCCATACCAATCCTGCTTCTTCTCCTCCTGTGGTCATTAACAGACCAAAACCTTCAAAGTCAGAATGAGATGTTCTAAGTCATACTAAAATCCTCTCCCTTCTGCCTTCCACAAGGGTATCAGGCATTGTACGGGGTGCCAGGGATACAACTGACCCCAGGGGCTCATAGTCTAGCATGCTTCCAATCACCTGCCAAGTTTTAATGATTCCCCCTGTGCACACTCACATATCCATCCCCTCTCTTTTTCATTCCTAACACAATCACCCATCTTCTCACACCTGGCCTACTGTGAAGCATACTAAAATTTGTCTCTAAATCTTCAATGTCTGCCCCCACCTCAACCCATCCTTCAAAGAGCTGCCCGTTATCTTTCTTAATGCAGGTGATCATGCTACTCAGCTCCTGAAAAATCTACAATGGTCCCCTCAACCCCTAATGTTTACAGAGGAAGTGAGAATTCCCTACCATTACCCTGATGGTATGTCATGCTTTTTCTACTTGATCACCTTCTGCATCCTGCTATATACTCCACATGTTAGCTGAGACATTCAGGACATCTCATTCTCTCCCTAACACTCACGCCTGTTTATCGGCTATTCCCTCAGAATGTCGCTGCCTCTACAAAAATTACTCCGGTGAGTCATCAGAAATAACTGATCTTTCCCTTATTTTATATAGCACAATGCCTATACTTCTATTTGCTATCAATCCCTTCTACTTTCTATCACTGTTAGTTGTTTACCTGTCTCTTTGAGTAAGTCATAAATCCCTGGCTGCCACTAATTAATATGGCAATCTTGAGTAAGTCGCTGCATTATCTGAGGTTCAATTTTCTCATCACTAAAATGAAGGGGTTATATTAAGTAATTGCTAAGGAACTCCCAACTCCAAAGTTCCATAAGGATGAGTCTTATTTGTCTTTGAAGAAAGGCAGTACGCACAGCTGTAAGTTTGGACTTGGTAGTCAGATAGCTGGTTCTGAATCCCAGCTCTGTAACCTACCAGCTCAACAATGGGCTGCAGCTTAACATTTCTGTGCCTCAGATCCTCATCTGTAAAGTGAAAATAATGGTGTTATCCGTTAGAATTCTTTCTTTTTTTATTTTTTAATAAAGCTTTACATATAATTCACGGATATACAATTCACCCATTTAAAGTGTATAAGTCAGTGACTTTTAGTATATTTACAAAGTTGTACAACCATCATAACAATTTTAGAATATTTTCATCACTCCAAGAAGAAATTAATGGCCACCAACAATCACTCCCCATTTCCCTTCCCCCCTAGCCCTAGGCAACCACTACTCTATTTTCCATCCCTATGTATTTGCTTATTCCAGACAGTTCAAATAAATGGAATAATATAATATGTGGTCATTTATGACTGATTTCTTTCATTTACCATAATGTTCCCAAGGTACACCTGCGATATAGTATGTAACAGAACTTCATTCTTTTTATTGCTGAATAATATTCCATTGTGTGGACATACACATTTAGTTTATGTATTCATCAGCTGATGGACATTTGGGTTGTTTCCACCTGGCCGTTATGAATAATGCTGCTCTTTTAGTTTTAAGTAATAGAAAATCCAACGCAACCTGGCTTAAATAACTAAAAGTCCAGTGTGTAGCCTTTGCTTCAGACACAATGAAGCATCATCATCAGGACAATTTCTCTCCACCTCTTGGCTACACTCTGTTCACTGTTCATTTTCAGGATCTGCCTGGTGACAAAATGGCTTCGATAACACCATTTCACATCCTCTCACGGTCAAGCCAATAGGAGAAAGCAAAATCCTCTTTCAGATACTTAAGCAAAAGCCCTGGGATTAGTTCTGGGTGGGCCCGCAAGCAGGAAGCAGTAACTGAAAGAGGCCAGGCTCCACCCCTGGAGGGTGAGGGAAAACAGAGAAGGGACCCAAATGATGTGAACCAAAAACAGATTAAGAGAATACCTAGACAAAAACTGAGGCCTCTTTCCAGTAGGATAAATGGATTCTGGACAGCTAAAAATTCTAAAAAGCCCAATTCCACATTGTAGTGAGAATTAAAGATGAAAAATGCACACTGAACATTTAGTAGAATCCCCAATACACAATAATCGATTAATAAATGTTAACTGCTATATTAACTATTATTTGTATTAGATGAACCACAAGAAATTGATGGAATTTGACTTTTAAGGAAAAAAAGCCAATTTCATATAGCTCGATGTCACATATACTGAGCTTAAAATTCAATCTGTATGTGCTTTTTCACAGTGAAATATAAGACTGCATCTGTATCAAAAAGGAATGATGCTTATTTTCAAAACGTTTAAAACTTCAGGTTACAGAGTAAAGTATCTCTACTTTAAAAGGAATTTCTCTGGTCTTGTGGAAAATGTGAGGAGCCAAGCATGGGAAAGAGAGGTCTCTGAAAACGAGCAGTGATGCAAAGCATTTCCTGCCCTAACAGCAGCACTCTAGTTCAGGTCTGACATCAACCTTAGTCCTTTATTAGCCAAAATTCTGGACCTAATCTATTAAGAAATTTTTTCATGAGAAAACATCTCTTTGATTTCTAATTACGAGCCAATAGGAAACTAGAATTGCCTTTATAAAAACTGATTTTTTCAGTCTTGCTCCAAATACATGTATTTCATCAAACAAGGGATATCAAATGTTTTTTTCCTTTTTGGACTCTACCTAAACATGATTAAAAAATAAATTTTAAAAACTACTATTGGGATCACCAATTCCTTTTATCATATCTTACTCTCCTCCCAATCCCTATTCTAGTTTCAAATTATAGACCTAGATAGAGATCACCTGCTATCAACAACGAATTTTTAGATCTGATGGTAAGTTCATTGCTCTAATTCATTTTGAGGACCTATGTTTAGAAGACATATCTACTATAAATAACTTGTAAGAGTTATAACTGAGGGGAAAAAAAGATTTAAGCTAGCCATATGCATGTTTAGATGCTTAAGAAAATTTTATAATTCCATAGCTTTCTTTTTTTCATATTATAAAAATACCTAAAATACAACTGAAACACCATAAAATAAGTAATAGCTGCCACTTACTCAGCATCTGTTATGTGCCACACCAAGGGTAAGTATTATCTATCTCATTTAATCCTCACATTTACTCTCTGAGAGGTGAGTACTATTAGCTCTGTTTTAAGATAAAGAAATTGAGCCTTAGAAAAATTAAATAACTTATCTAACACCACTGAGAAAAATGATGCCTTCAAAACTTGAACCCTGGCCACCTGCCTCTGACAGCAAAATCAGCCTCAGCAAAGAATATTCAAAGGTAAACCAGACTTTGGGGAGATGGGAAACTATCACATCTTTTCTGGTAAGCCTTAGATCCAGGTAAGCTTAAAAGGTAAGCTTATCCTCAAATGTCCCTTAACTTGATCGCAAAGACACTGCAGGTAGCAGGCATCACTGCAGCTAAGGAAAAGAGAACGGTTCTGCTATTACTGTTATACCTACAGGATGCTGGTTACTATATAAAAAATACTGAAAGCCTTAGCCTTGTAGCAACTAAAAATGAAACAAAAAACAAGTTTTTAAAGCTAAAACAGAAAATATATTACATCTTTTTTTAAACTCTTACGGTATACCAAAATTTTCTACGTAATGCAACTTCTATCCCACTCCTATCATAGACGCATGTGATAAATTAGTCCAGTCTCCATTCAGAGAAAGAGGACATATTTTTACTTTTTCCTTTTCATAGTAAAGGGACGAATTTAAAAATAAGGTTCTTGCAATAATCTTTCTTTGGGGGCAAGAAACTTTTATCAGCCCCAGAATGGCTTGTCTTTCTGCAGATTAAATGGTAGTTTCAAAGACCACTGAATCAGAATCTAGAACTCTAAGCCAGCATGCTAACCTGTCCTGGGCACTAAACAGATAAGCGACCTTAACCAAGTAACGTCACTTCTTTAGGCCCCTATTTCTCCTTCACTAAAATGTCTCCACTGAAAGAGAAATGAAGAAATGAAGGAGAAACGAAGGCCTGAAGAATCTTAAGCTGTGTCCCAAGAAGCTGCCATGGGGAGCATGACGGTGGTGAGGAGAAGGCCAGGCCCTCACTGGCCAATCCTCCCAGAATGGAGCGGCTTTTCCACTTTACATATAATAGGGGTTCTACGTAAAATTTTACTTTAAAACCATTCTGCTACTACAAAGTAAGAGTGAAAAAATCTGTCCAGGTGCTCACTGAAGTCTGTGCCACTCCACTGCA
>NW_011888989.1:3519145-3524951 GCF_000151845.1 Pteropus vampyrus | reverse complement strand
TGTGATAATAAATGTAATTCTACAGAACAAATGAGGAAAAAATCCTATTGTTTTGCAAATGGTTAGTTACATATAACTTGGATAAAATACCATATATGGATTCAAGAATGATGCATCTCAGTTTAGATTAAAACATGTGCAAAATAAATAAATAAATTTGCATTTAAAAATAAAATAATAAATATGTGCTCTCTCTTCAGTTTTTCCATAAATTTAAAATTGTTCTAAATAATGACGTTTTTAAAGAGATCACATTTATGGTTACCAGAGGTGAGGGAGGGGGAAATGGACGAAGGTGCTCAAAAGGTACAAACTTCCACTTACAAGTAGAAAAAAATATTCTCAAGAACGAACCACTCCCTATCTTGTTTTCTTTACACAGACGAAGCTCATTCAACAAGTAAGCTTTTTAAAAGATAAAGAAAAAAGACTATGCTATCATCTCATTAACTCATATAACTGCAAGTTCCCTTCTGTCTAAAAGGTACAGTGCTGAGACTGCTTTAGCTGTGGCCTCTAATGGCTTCATAACTGCCAGAATGAAAGGCCAAGGTTAGGGTTCATCTTACTTGAATTTTTCTGCAGACGGTGACTTTGCTGACCATTCCCTTATTGAAGTGCTTTATTCCCTTGGTTTCTGTCAGTCAGCTCTGTCCTGGTTTTCCTGGCTTCTCCTTTACCAACCCTGCCTGTGGCTTTCTTCTCTTCACATTCACTACCTTTAGCCAGTTGTCACCAATAAGCTATACCCAAACAACTCAGAACTTAGGTCTCCTAACCAGGGCTCATCTGGGTGCTCCAGCTGCAAACACTAACCAGTATCTCTACCTGGAAGTCACCCGGACACCTCCAAAGCCTGACCAAAGTTCATCGCCAAACCTATCTTGAGAAATGACATCATCCACAAATTTAGCTAATGCAGAAACCTGGGACCCATCCTAGACCCTTCCCACTGTCCTCCCACATTAAATTGTAAACTAAATCCAGTAAATTCTATTCCCTTAACACCCATCAGTCTCATGAAGCCACCTGCAGCCACTTCCTCATGATCTCCTGGCCTCTAAGCCCTCCACACAGTAGCTAGAACAATCTTTTCTAAAAATGTCAATCTGTGCCTCTTAACAGCACCCTAAGCCCTTGTAGACTCAGTGCCCTACTCACTGCTCACCACACCCTGCACCCCAGCCTTACCTACTTGCTTGACATTCCAGGAATACAAACCTGCCAATTTACACCTCCACATGTTTACATCAACTGTAGTGCTGCTCTGGCCTCGATGGTCCTCGCCCTGCCCCCTCTTTTTTACTTGGTAAATTATCACTGGCTCTCCGATATCTAGTTTAACAGAACTCTGCGAATCTACTAAAAACTACTGAATTATACACTTTAAGTAGATGAATTGTCTAGTATATAAATTATCTCAATAAAACTGTCATAACTGTAAGAAAAAAACTTACAAGCCCATATATATTCTTTTAAATGGGCAAAAGACAAAACAAGCACTTCACAAAATAGGTAATTCAAATGACCATTAAACATACTGAAAATATATTCAACACCATCACTCAGGAAAATACAAATTAAATCCACAATGATGTAACTATATATACCCACAAAAGCTAAAATTAAAAAGAATGGCACTATCAAATGTGGCAAAGATGTGGAGCAACGGAAACTGTCACGCATTGCTGGTGGGAGTGTAAAGTAGTGTGATCAAAACTATTTCATAATAAAGCTGGGGGAAAAATATCTTCCGATTACTACTAACACTAAGCATACCCTATTCTATAGCCTAGCAATCCACTGCTAGGGTATATCCTCAACAGAAATGAGGGCCAATGTCCACAAAAGGATGTGTACAAGAATGTTTATAGCTACTTCATTCATAATGACTAAAAACTGAAGGAAAAAATACTCTACAGAAAAATAGATAATTAAATTGTGGTATATTCATTCGATGAAATACTGCAAAACAATAACAATGGTACTTGCAACAACATGAACAAATCTCACAGACATGTTGAGTGAAAGAAGTCAGACACAAGAGTATATTCTATATTATTTCAGTAAGCTCAAAAACAGGTAAAACTAATCAATAATGATAGATATCAGCAAATTTATTACCTCTGGGTGACAGAGTATAGACTGTACAGTCTTAAGGAACCCTATGGAGTATTGGAAGGGTCTGTATCTTGATCTGGGTGTTAGTTACAAGGGTATAAATATAAGTAAAAATCATCAAGTTGTACACTTAAGATTAGTGACTGCTCTTTCCTAATTTACTATATATACATGCATGCATATATGCTATAACTCAATTTTTTAAAAACTAACAAAAGTATGCACACGTAGACTATAATTAACGGTACTGTATTATATACTTGGAAGTTAAGAGAATAGAGCTTAAATGCTATCACCATTTAAAAAAAAGTAATTATGTGAGAGGATGAAGGTAGTAACTAACCTTGTTGTGGTAATCATTTCACAATACATTTGTGTACCACCTTGTGCTGTACACCTTAAACTTATGGTATATGCCAAAGATACCTCAATAAAGCTGGAAAAATATGCACAAGTAAAAGGATAATATACCAGTGTATATACATATACCACAACTGAATTTTTTAAAAACAAAACCATGCATAAGTAAAAGGCTAATACACCAAAATAACTGGTAGAGCCACCACTGATGTTTATTTCTCTAAACTGTTGTGTACTGTCTGAACTTTCTACCATGACCATATTACTTACTTTTACCACTTAAAAAAAAATAAAGCTATTTCATTAAAATAATAATGCTAAAATCAAACAAGGTCCATTCCCTTACCAATCAAAGCACCATCATACCTAAACCTTACAGTGCTCATCACACTGCCCTACAGCGGTCTGCTGACTAGGCAATCTCTACTGCCAGGTAGCTATGGGCTTTACTTAACCCTCCTAACACCCAACACACTGCCTTGCCCTAGGTATCTGCTTCATATGTGTTGTATTGAATTGTCGTTCTGGTAAGCACATATGTCTACTGAATAAACAAAATGTATCACACAACAAAAAGTCAAAAATAAGTGGTTACCTGCCACGGGAGGTATTCCAAAGTCATGGGCTTCCAAGCTTAAGTTTATACTATCGAGAAGAATTGAGGCTTACCTAATAAAGATATAAACTTGTACTGCCGCATTCCTAAATTGTCTCACCTGTGATTTACTGACCCAGTGCCACCAATCACATGCCTATCATTTTCTGCAGTAATGAGAACCCATACAAGAGAAATTGGATAAGCAATCACCTACAGGATCCACCTACTAATAGAGCCCACAGGATACAGCACAGAATCCCATCCCGAACAGCATACATACAGATCACAAGATACTACGTAGAGAAAAAAAGAGCCAGAGATAGACACCAAGAGACTAAGTTGCTAACTTGCTAGAAGGTCAAAATACAAACATTAAAGTCCTCCAGCAATCATACTCTTATTTATCCTACAAAAACAGAAATATGTTCACATAAAAATCTGTACATGTTTAGCAGTGTCATCTCTAAGAATCAAAAACCAGAAACTATCTAAATGTCTTCCACAAGTGAATAAGGAAACTGTGGTACATTCACACCAGGAAATTCTACTCAAGCAAGAAGAAATGAGCTACTGATACACCCAACAACATGGATGAGTCTCAAGGGCACAATGCTGAGTGAATCTCAAAGGTTATATACTGTATAATTCTATTTTATAGAACATTCTCAAAGTGGCAAAATTTTAGTGATGGACAACAGATTAGTGCCAAGGGGTTAAAGCAGGGGAGAGTATGATTATTAAAAGGTAACAAGCCAGTATTTGTGATGATGAAACGGTTCTGCATTCTAATTGTGGTAATGATTACACTACACAAATGGTAACACACATACAGAATGAATATAAAAACTGGTGAAATCTTATTTGAGAAAATAATATTGTGCCAATGTCAATTTCCTGGTTTTGATGATGTTCTATGGTTATGCATGATATCACCACTGGGGAAAGCTGGATGAAGGATACAGGGGGAGTTCTGTACTGTTTTTGCACCTTCTTTTGAGTCATGTTATTTCAAAATAAAAAATTTTATTAAAAAATAAAGGTGGTAAAAATAGCTTATAGCCAAAAAAGTGGAAAGAGCCCAAATTGTACATCAATAGATGAATGGATAAAATGTGCTATATCGAAACAATGAAACATTATTTGGCAATAAAGGTATGAAGTACCCATACGAGCTGCAACATGTATGAACCTTGAAAACATTATGCTAAATGAAAGAAATCAGACACAAGACTATATTCTGTATGATTCCATGTATGTGAATTATCCAAAATAGGTTAAGTTCACAGAGGCAGAAAATAAATTAGTTGCTGGGGGCAAGGGAGAATGGGGAGTGACTGCTAAATAAGGGTTTCTTTTTGGGGTGATGAGAATGTTCTGGAATTAGATCATGGTAATGGTTGCAAAATGTTGTGAATATACAAAAAATCAACAAATTACACACTTTAAAAGAAAGTTTATGGTATGTGAATTATGTCTCAATAAAAGTTACATGTAGAAAAATATAAATAAAAAAATCTTTTAAAAATTTTATACATATACACATGCCCCAAAGCAGAACTCTATCCCGAGCTATGTGATTTAATGATTTGGCTAATTCTTAAGATTCAAGATTGACACTGTAGTCCTTCCCTGCTGCCTGTTACTCACAATCAACACAATAATTGGCAAACTAAACTCACCGGAACAATATGACAAGATTAAAATTTTGATTCAGCCAAGCAAAGAAATCTTAATCTTATTCTGAAAACTATGAACTTCAGTGTACTAAAAGAGTGGCCTACAGGAACTAGATCAATTCATAACAGCTTTCAGAATTGAAATGAACTAAAATGAAGAGCCAGCTAGTACATACAAGTAGACAATGACAAAAGTAGATTGATCATATTAAATCAAGCCAGGCCTTATTCAAATTTCCCAGTCATTATAGTAACAGTTTTAAATTAAATCTATTATACCCTTTCCTCCTCCAGAGCAGGGGTCCCCAACCCCCAAGCATTGGACTAGCCTGTTAGGAACAGAGTCGCAAAGCAGTGAGAGGCAGGCAAGCGAGCAGAGCTCCATCTGTAGTTGCAGCCGCTCCCCAGTGGTTGCACCACTGCCTCAGCTCCTCCTCAGATCTTCAGGCATTAGATTCTCATAGGAACACCGATCCCTGGTGCCAAAAAGATTGGGGACCACTGCTCTTGAGAATAAATCAAAAAGCAAAAACACTGGGCATCAGGAAACCTGAATTCTGGTCCAAACTAGGGTAATTCGTGTGACCTTAACCTGTCAGAGGGGCTTGTAAAATAAGGAGCACCTTCAAGACTCCCAGTCTCCCAAAGTCCCTCTTCTACCACCTCCTCTCTCCAGTGCCACTCCTTGCACCCTGAACCAAATCATCATGGTTTCCCAAGTACAATAATTGGGCAGCTCCCATTTTGTACTTCTCCCTGCCCCCCCAATCCATTCACAATCCATTCTCCTGATGGCCCACAAGGTGAGGCCCTCCCCACTCTGACTCCTCACCCCATCAGCATCCTCTTTGGGAGCACTCCAGACACCTGAGCTTTGGGTTCTGCCAACATTCCTAGCCCGTTCCTCCCCAGGACCTCTGCCACACTCCCATCTCCTCCTCCTCATTCTAGCTGCTGCTCAAATGTCACCTCCTCAGAGAGCCAAGTTTGGACTCTAGTCCGGGGCTGTCCTGTCTCAACAGCTGGGCATGTTACTTATTCATGCTGTGTC
>NW_011888989.1:3515662-3519095 GCF_000151845.1 Pteropus vampyrus | reverse complement strand
GGGGAGTGACTGCTAAATAAGGGTTTCTTTTTGGGGTGATGAGAATGTTCTGGAATTAGATCATGGTAATGGTTGCAAAATGTTGTGAATATACAAAAAATCAACAAATTACACACTTTAAAAGAAAGTTTATGGTATGTGAATTATGTCTCAATAAAAGTTACATGTAGAAAAATATAAATAAAAAAATCTTTTAAAAATTTTATACATATACACATGCCCCAAAGCAGAACTCTATCCCGAGCTATGTGATTTAATGATTTGGCTAATTCTTAAGATTCAAGATTGACACTGTAGTCCTTCCCTGCTGCCTGTTACTCACAATCAACACAATAATTGGCAAACTAAACTCACCGGAACAATATGACAAGATTAAAATTTTGATTCAGCCAAGCAAAGAAATCTTAATCTTATTCTGAAAACTATGAACTTCAGTGTACTAAAAGAGTGGCCTACAGGAACTAGATCAATTCATAACAGCTTTCAGAATTGAAATGAACTAAAATGAAGAGCCAGCTAGTACATACAAGTAGACAATGACAAAAGTAGATTGATCATATTAAATCAAGCCAGGCCTTATTCAAATTTCCCAGTCATTATAGTAACAGTTTTAAATTAAATCTATTATACCCTTTCCTCCTCCAGAGCAGGGGTCCCCAACCCCCAAGCATTGGACTAGCCTGTTAGGAACAGAGTCGCAAAGCAGTGAGAGGCAGGCAAGCGAGCAGAGCTCCATCTGTAGTTGCAGCCGCTCCCCAGTGGTTGCACCACTGCCTCAGCTCCTCCTCAGATCTTCAGGCATTAGATTCTCATAGGAACACCGATCCCTGGTGCCAAAAAGATTGGGGACCACTGCTCTTGAGAATAAATCAAAAAGCAAAAACACTGGGCATCAGGAAACCTGAATTCTGGTCCAAACTAGGGTAATTCGTGTGACCTTAACCTGTCAGAGGGGCTTGTAAAATAAGGAGCACCTTCAAGACTCCCAGTCTCCCAAAGTCCCTCTTCTACCACCTCCTCTCTCCAGTGCCACTCCTTGCACCCTGAACCAAATCATCATGGTTTCCCAAGTACAATAATTGGGCAGCTCCCATTTTGTACTTCTCCCTGCCCCCCCAATCCATTCACAATCCATTCTCCTGATGGCCCACAAGGTGAGGCCCTCCCCACTCTGACTCCTCACCCCATCAGCATCCTCTTTGGGAGCACTCCAGACACCTGAGCTTTGGGTTCTGCCAACATTCCTAGCCCGTTCCTCCCCAGGACCTCTGCCACACTCCCATCTCCTCCTCCTCATTCTAGCTGCTGCTCAAATGTCACCTCCTCAGAGAGCCAAGTTTGGACTCTAGTCCGGGGCTGTCCTGTCTCAACAGCTGGGCATGTTACTTATTCATGCTGTGTCTCCATTTGTGTCTGTAAAATGGTGATAACAACAATGTGTACCTCATAAGGTTCTCACAAGGGATAAACACTTCAAGCCATCAGCACAGTGACTGGAACATTGTTCGAATGTCATCACTATTACTTAAGGCGCTCCATCTTAATTTTCTCCCTACACCTGAGCACTATCTGAAATCATCATCTTTATCATTTCCTTTGGTGTTCTCTCCAAACCCCAACAGCATGTTTCAGGAGGAGCTCTGTTTCTCTCCTTCTAAGCTCTATCACTGCCTCCTAGGAAAGGCATGCAAATACTTGAACACATGAATAATATCAAGCATTCCTTTAAAATAATGTCTTGATTCAAAGAATTAAGTTAAAAATGACATTGCCTTAATCAAACATGTAAATGGCTGACTTCTCACCAATTAATTACCTTGCAGACTAACCAGTTCATTTAGTCACTGGCTGGAGAGGGAAGAAGAGTTCTCACTAGACTTATCAAATAAATATAATGGGAGAAACAGACAGATTAATCTGTGAGAATAAAAGCTGAACATTATGGATATACTCTAATTCTTTATAAAAAT
This sequence comes from Pteropus vampyrus, assembly GCF_000151845.1. NCBI lineage: Eukaryota > Metazoa > Chordata > Mammalia > Chiroptera > Pteropodidae > Pteropus > Pteropus vampyrus. The sequence continues at coordinate 3,517,125 of NW_011888989.1, read as the reverse complement.
ACAACATAAATCCAAACTGAAGCACACCAAAAAAGCCTCCTGGCCCTTAAGAAAGTCATACCCTGAAATATGCAACACATATTGACTTATCTAAAACTTTTTCTACATCTATGCATATATAAAAAACACGCACGTGTGTGTATATATATACACATACCTACACATATATTATGTACACACAGTCATTCCCCAAAACTGGAGACATGCTTTTTTGTAAGTCCTTTTTAAGTTTCTGAACATAATGGCTGTATGGAAATAAAGGCTTTGAATTGAAAGTTTTGATTGAAAACCAATACTCAGGATCCTAAACATGACAGTCCTTCCTTACTCACTGGCTAGTTTACTGGTTCACCAAAGGAAATCCCAAATTTAAGGTTGACTGACTTAAGAAAGCTAGCATTCCTTTTTTAAGCATCTAAAACCATCATATATCCATCCCGTATTAACCTCTTAGGAATCCAAAACCCAATTTTTACCCACCAGTTCCTCAAAAGTCCTCAATAAGTATTTTTCCCACTAATAGTTTTTTTTTTAAGGAAGGAATTATGTGAATATTCATTTTGTGAAATCCTAAACATACTTTCGAATGAACAACAATCCTGTCATGATATACCACATTTGTAATGACTTGGGCCGTTTGCATAGATTCCACGAAAAGGTATGAAATTCGCTAAGCAGAGACCAAGGCAAACAGGAAGGAAGCAAGCTTAAGAATGCTGCAGGGTAGCCACCCAAAGAAAACAAGTAAGAAATCCTTCGCGATTTTATTTAAAGATGATCAGGAATTGTCATTTCCCATAGTACCAAAAATACCAGTTTCTTGCTCAGAAGGAAGAGCAAAGCCACAAATCTAGAAGGAGTAAAGATGTTGAACGCTGACAGACTTTTAAAAATTAAGAAAAAAAGGAAAGAGGCAGCGGCGCTTTGCGGCGTCGGAGCAGCTCTCCAGGAAAGGCTTCTCGGGAGCCGGCCGCTCCCACTCCGGTCCTGCGCCAGGCTGGAGGTGGCCGGCGGCTGGCACGTTTTAAATATCACCACCCTATTCATCAACTCCCGGCACAATGAGGGACCGGGAAGCGGCGCCGGGGACCGCCCGCGCACACGCCCACCCGCCCCGCGCCGCGGCAGGCACTCTCCGCCAGGGCAGAAAGTTTCGAATACAAACCCGAGCGCCGAAACGCACAGGTCTCGGCGCTAAACTTGCGCCAGGAACACGCCCGAGGTGAACCTCTGGACAACCGGCTCGGGTTTTAGCAGAAAGGCCGAAAGGCAGGGGCCGGGGAAGACGAGGAGGCGACACGCACACACGCCCTCAGATGCCCACTCTCGTCTCTCGCACACTCGGCTCCTCTTCCTCTCGGGCCCGGGGGTCCAGGTGGGAGCCCCCACCCGCGCGCTGCGCGCCGGCGCCCGGGACGCCGGCCCAGCGCCCCTCTTGAGAAGGCCCTGCGACCCCCGGGCCA
>NW_011888989.1:3512249-3514924 GCF_000151845.1 Pteropus vampyrus | reverse complement strand
CCCGCGCGCCCCACACCCACACGCCCAAGGCGCTTGTGCAGAAGCGACCCACCAGGAGCACCGTCGCTCCAGCCCTTGGCCTCCCCACCCTATCCCGCAGCGGGGGCCTCCGCCTCTGGCGCCCCAGCGGCTGGTCCAGGCCTCCCGCCTCTCCTGGGCACCCGGCCGGCGCGACCCTCCCTCCCCAGCTACAGCCTCACCCCTACACACCCCGGCCGGTGGTGCCACCCGCCTCTCCATGCGCCCTTCCTTGGCAGGCGCCTCCTCGGGTCTCACACCACCTCTCTTCGCGCGGCCTCTTCTCCCCCTTTGCTCCTCTACATCCTTGCATCCCCATGAGCGCCTCTTCCTTCCCTCTGGCGGGTGTGGAAAGGTCACAGGACCAAGAGCCGGGCAACCTGGGTCCTTAACTCGCTGTGTGACCTTGGAGAAGTCACCTTATCTCTCACCTTTACCTAACCCAGAGTTTAATGAAGGTAGAGTTACAAATAGCATGGAACGTAGGATGAAGCTTTTGCACATGAATTCAAGCCCAGCTCAATACATACCGTGTACAACGGTTTAACGCAACAATCCCACCAAGTAGTATCTTCTTCATCTTACAATGAGGAAACTGAGTCCTAAAGAGGTTCAACAGTTTACCCAGCAATCATCCAAATTTAGGCCTCGCTGATCCAAACTCTTTCCACGTATCATGCTTCCTAATAAAGATGTGGATCAAGTTGGTAGTGAAACAAAATAACTGCAATATTTGCTTGTTTGTTTAAATAATTAAAATATTTTTGAAAGATAACCTGATCGTTTACTCTCACTTTAGTTACACAACTGTATTCTTAACTGATCTTCATTCTAAAGATGCTAAACCCAAAGAACGGAAAGCACTGCTTGGACTGGAAGAGTTTTTTACTTTCTCAACTTTTCATTTTCAAAAATATCAAACCTATGGAAAAGTTACAAGGAAACTGTAATGAACACCCATATTAACCCCTATTCACCATTTTTTAACATTTCACCACATTTGCTTTCCCTGTGTGTAGATGTGTGGGGATGGGGTTTGGTTCTGTTTTGTTTTTGCTGAATCATTTGAGTTTTTTGCAGACATTGTTACCCTTTACTCTTAAATATTTCAGTAAGTTATCTCCTACATAATTAGAATCCCATATCATTCCAAAGAAATTTAATATTATTATCTGTAACACACTAAGACCATATTCAAATTTTCAAAATGTCTCTTTTTAGCAGACTTTTTTTTCCAATCCAGGACACAATCAAAGATCATGCATTGCATTTAGTTGTCAGCTATTTTTAAACATCTTTAGAATAATCCCTGGTTTTTGGTTTTTTTCCATTATAACATTGACTCTTTTGCAGAATATTCCTCTTTTTGTCCTCTGTTAGATTCAAGTTAAATAATTGTATCAGGTACTCAACATAGATGATATTGTGTCCTTCTTAGTACATCAGGTCAATACCCATATCAAGTCAGTTTGTTCCATCATTAGTGATGTTGCATTTAATCATTTTTCCTTGGCGAAGGTACTTTATTCCTTTGTATTTGAAAAGTAGTCTGTGTAAAAAAAAAAAAATGGGCAAAAGACTCAAGAAACAGACATTTCTCCAAAGAAGATGTCAAATGCATGAAAATATGTTCAATGTCATTAGAGAAATACAAAGCACATGAAATACCACTTCACACCTACTAGAATGACTATAATTTTTTTAATGGAAAATAAATGTTTGCAAGAATGTAGAGACATTGGAATCCTCATGCATTTGTTGGTGGGAATGTAAAATGGTGCAGTCACTGTGGAAAATCACTGTGGAAACCAGTTCCACGGTTCCTCAAGAAACTAACCATAGAATTAGCAATTCCATTCTTAGATATATATCCAAAAGAACTGAAAACAGGTACTCAAACAAATCCTTGTACACAAATGTTCAGAGCAGCATGATTCACAGTAGTCAAAAGTTTAGAAACAACCCAAATATCCATCAGCGCATGAATGGATAAACAAATCATGGTAAGATGAAATATTTTCCAGCCATATAAAGGAATGAAGCTTTGGTACATGCCACAATGTGGATAAACCTCAAAAACCTTATGCCAAGTGAAGGAAGCCAGACACAAAAGGTCACAAACTGTACAATCCTATTTATATGAAATATCCAGAATAAACAGATCCACAGAAAGCAGATTGGTACTGGTCAATGGCTGGAGAGAGGGGGAATAAGAGCAACTGCTTAATGGGTACAGGTTTTTATTTTGTAGTGAGGAAAATATTTTGGAGCTAGATAGAGACGGTGATAGTGACACTGTAAATGTACTAAATGCTGCTGAATTGTTCACTCTAAAATCATTTTTTTCTAAAATTATTAATTTCTAAAATGTGAATTTCACCTCAATTTTTTTAAAACAGTAATCTGCGGGATAACTCTTTGAGACTGTGTGAGTATTCTTCCCCAAGAATCTTTCACACTATGGGTTAGCATCCATTGATGATGCTTGCCTGACTCAATTGTTACTACAGTAGTTGTAGAATAATATTATAATCCTATCATTTCATCTATTTCATCTATGTTAATTAAGTGACATTTTTATGTGAGGAAAGCTTTCATTTCTCTTGCCACGCCTTCGTTTTCTGGTTGTTTTTGGCTTGTTTTTTTGTTTTTGGTAT
>NW_011888989.1:3504284-3512199 GCF_000151845.1 Pteropus vampyrus | reverse complement strand
CATGAAAATATGTTCAATGTCATTAGAGAAATACAAAGCACATGAAATACCACTTCACACCTACTAGAATGACTATAATTTTTTTAATGGAAAATAAATGTTTGCAAGAATGTAGAGACATTGGAATCCTCATGCATTTGTTGGTGGGAATGTAAAATGGTGCAGTCACTGTGGAAAATCACTGTGGAAACCAGTTCCACAGTTCCTCAAGAAACTAACCATAGAATTAGCAATTCCATTCTTAGATATATATCCAAAAGAGAACTGAAAACAGGTACTCAAACAAATCCTTGTACACAAATGTTCAGAGCAGCATGATTCACAGTAGTCAAAAGTTTAGAAACAACCCAAATATCCATCAGCGCATGAATGGATAAACAAATCATGGTAAGATGAAATATTTTCCAGCCATATAAAGGAATGAAGCTTTGGTACATGCCACAATGTGGATAAACCTCAAAAACCTTATGCCAAGTGAAGGAAGCCAGACACAAAAGGTCACAAACTGTACAATCCTATTTATATGAAATATCCAGAATAAACAGATCCACAGAAAGCAGATTGGTACTGGTCAATGGCTGGAGAGAGGGGGAATAAGAGCAACTGCTTAATGGGTACAGGTTTTTATTTTGTAGTGAGGAAAATATTTTGGAGCTAGATAGAGACGGTGATAGTGACACTGTAAATGTACTAAATGCTGCTGAATTGTTCACTCTAAAATCATTTTTTTCTAAAATTATTAATTTCTAAAATGTGAATTTCACCTCAATTTTTTTAAAACAGTAATCTGCGGGATAACTCTTTGAGACTGTGTGAGTATTCTTCCCCAAGAATCTTTCACACTATGGGTTAGCATCCATTGATGATGCTTGCCTGACTCAATTGTTACTACAGTAGTTGTAGAATAATATTATAATCCTATCATTTCATCTATTTCATCTATGTTAATTAAGTGACATTTTTATGTGAGGAAAGCTTTCATTTCTCTTGCCACGCCTTCGTTTTCTGGTTGTTTTTGGCTTGTTTTTTTGTTTTTGGTATGAATATTGACGGTCATTGCTATCACTTTAACTTTTGGTTCTTAAATTATCCCACGCTTGACCAGGGAAGACACTTTCCACTTGCAATGTCCTTTGGACATGTCCCAACCAGTTTTTGAGCATCTGTATTCTTTCTGGCACATGACGTTCCAGGAAACCTTGTGCTCTCCTTAACTGGATTTCAGAACCAAGAATTTCTCCAGTGTTAGCAAGATGACCAGAAACTATGAAGCCAAAGAAATCTGAGTTTGAAATCAGTTTTTTTTATAGCTTTATTGAGTTATAATTTACATACCATAAAATTAACCATTTAAAGTTCAAAATTCAATGGTTTTCAGTATAGTCATATGGTCTTGTGACCTCCACCACATTCTGATTTTAAAACATTTTTGTCACCCCTAAAATAAACTCTGTACCTATTAGCAGTCACCCTTAATTTGCCCCAATCTCCACCTGCCCAAGCTTAGGCAACCACTAATCTTCTTTCTTTCTCTGTAGACTTGTCTATTCTGGACAGATCATATAAACACAATCAAACAATATGTGTCTTTTTTGTGACTGTCTTCTTTCACTTAGCTAAACATTCAAACTACTTCAAACATTCTGCTACTTAATTTCTGCACAACCGTGGGCATGTTACTTAATTACATCATCTGGAAAACAGTAATAATATTAATACCCACCCTCTTAGATAAAAAAAAAAAATTCAATAAATCAGAATTATCATTTACACTGGCTGAGAAACACTACCCAATCCGTTTGTTAGATCTTTTGCATTCATTTGTTCAACAAATACATATCAAACAGTTATTATGTAGCAGGCATTATTCTAGGTATTGAGTTCACAGCAGTGAACGAAGCACATAAAAATCTCCCAGCCCTCATGGGATTTAAATCCCACTGCCAGAGACAGTAAATAAACAAACTAAATATGTGAAATATATACTATGCTTCCTAGATGGCAATAACATCTATGAGAAAGAAAAAAGAAAACACAAAGCCAAACAGCAACCTCTTGGGAAGGTATTTAGGAAGAGCCTCACTGAGCAGGTAACACTTAATTAAAGACCTTAAAGTGATCTTGGCAGTCCTTCCACTTCTATGCATTAGGGCAGAACTATATTTGCCACCAAGAATATTTGTAAATTGCTTTGAATTTATTGAATTAAAATACACCAGCCTAATTATCAATAAACACCTTTACATATACTATGTTAGATGCTTAAAGAAAGAATAATAAATTATAGATCTAATCTCTGCCAATGTGGAAGTTAAAATTTTCTTTAAGATACATCATATTAGAATGACATTTTAAAGGAAGTACCAGAAAAAGAAAAAAGTAATACAGTATGAATTTAATTGTTTTATTCTACCATCATTTATCATTACTTAGATCAAATTAATTACGTGAATATTATAATTAAGGGTAAATATTAGAACTGGATATATTTTGGGCTCTGTAACAGTCTAAAAGAAGTAAAAAAGGCAATACATATTTTTTCTCCTAACCTAGCAAAACAGAGTTCAAGACAAATGTATCATGTTTATTTTTACCAAATATAAAAGAAAATTAAAGAATGCTGTAAATTCAATTGCACTCTGATATTTCCAAGTGGAGCTACTAAATCATGTAGTATCTTAGAAGGTAATATTTAGTATGTTATAGAATTGGAAACAGACTTGAGAGGTCACATAACCCATCTTGGGACCCTTAGTGGATGAGAACCTAGCCTCTTATGAAGAGTCTCCAAGGCTTCTAAATTTTTATGAAAGTTTCTAATCTATACTTTCTATTATGAAGCTTAAGCCTGTCTCTTGCTATTTCATAACAGTGTGTATCTCAGTGGCACTAACACCATTATAACAGCAGCACGACACAGAAATTAGTGTACAGAGTAGTGGAGCCAGATAGCCAAGATTCAAACCTAGATCCACCATTAGCTAGCTGGGTAACCTTGGGCAAGTTAGCTTCTCTGTGCCTCAGTTTCCTGATCTGCAAAATGTACACAGTAATATTACCTACCTTATATGTTTGTTGTGAGGATTATATGAGTTATTTTTTCATGAAATACTTAAGGAAGGATCTAAGTGTTCAATAAGTGTTCAATAGCTATTATATATATATGCGCTTTAATGCATGTATTATCTATTGCTGTATAACAAATTTCTCCCAAATATAGCAACTGAAAACAAGAAATATTTGTTATCTCACAATTTCTGTGGTCCAGGAATTTGGGAGCAGTTTAGCTGGAAAGCCAAAATGTCACTTGGGGCTGCAGTCATCTGAAGGCTGGAGTAAGGCTGAAAGATCTGTTACCAAGATCGCTCACTCACATGGCTGTTAGTAGGAGGCCTCAGGTCCTTGATGGCTGTTTCAAAGAGGCCTCGCTTCCTCCACCTGGATCTTTCCATAGGGCTGCTTGAGTGTCTGGCTTCCCCCAGAGTGGATGGTCCAAGAAAGAGCAAGGAAGAAACTACAAGGCCTTTTATGACCTACCCCCAGAAGTCACAATCCATCACTGCCACCACATTCTATTTATTAGAAACAAGTATAGCACATGCTCAAAGTAGGGGAATGAAACCACTCGAAGGCAGGATTATCAGAGAATGTGTGGAAATGTTTTTAAACCACCACAAGGGGACATTCCATCCTTCTTTTAGTGCCTCTGATTTGCAAGTGAGAATCCTTAGAGACTTCTCATTCAACTATTGCTAAATAGTAGATTTGAAAGGAAATTTTCATCTCAACATTCAGACTGAAGAAAAGGGAATGTAGACTAGATAGATTATCTAGAGAAAATCATCAATACTAATAAATTTGTTCTGAATAAAGTATCTACTGTATATAAGACTCTTACATAAGCAATCTAAAAAATGATTCCTGAAGATGTGCTCAGGGCTATATTAAGATGGATTTAAAATATTGACTAATATGACAGCACATATCTAAATATGTTAAATGGTCTGACCATAATAAGTGATGCTGAGTTTTCCCACTCTGGGCTCAGCTTTCTTTTACGCATTTAGACATGGATATAACCATGATAGAATGCTCATTTCCCAAGTACTTGAACTATTTGAGTATAAGAGTTTGCCTTTTTATTTTATTGCAACTGATTTCAGAATCCAATATTAAATCTAATATAAAAAATAAACTGAATACTATTTTGCTCACAGGTAAACATGTACCCTGTTTTAACATAATTCATAATCGGTTCTTCAAAATGTATATTTGTAACTTGCAGGAAGGTATAGGCATTGTACGTGGAGAGAAAATATACTTTACCATTTATAAGCAGCTGGTGTTTAATTGTATTTATTTTTAAACTCCTTTATCATTACATAATATACATATAGAAACATGTATAAATCACAAAGGTAGAAAAAAATCACAAGAGTAGCATAAAGGGGAGACGCTTATGTTTAAAAATGTTGAATAATATCAGTACCTCCAAAGACCCCCTCACCCATCCTTAGTCACTAACTCCCACCAAGTAACCTCTTCTAACTTTTAACATTGCTGATTAGTGCTTCCTGGTTTTTAGTTTTATGGAAATGGAATCATACACTGGTAACTCTTTTGCATCTGGCTTCTTTTTTTCAACATTAGTGAGACAGTAGGGTGCTGAGCATGGTAATATTTCATTCGTTGTATAGTATTCCATTGTATGACTATACGTCTTTTATTTTAATCTACTGGTGCCACTTATTAAACTATTGTCTCTTAATCCCAAATTCACCCTTCTATTCTCAGCTTTCTTATGAGGAAGCTGTGTCTCAGATAACATTTCTCCTTTGTCGAAGAGCTTCCATTAGTCCTGCCAGTTGGGTACACTAGACAGAGCCTGGAAGGCTGGAGAAGTGAGGGGGGGCTTCCTGGGGCAGCGCTGTCATTTCAGCACAGGCCCCTGATAGCAGCAGTTTGTTTCAGTCTGAAGTTTTATAGTGCTCCTCAAACCAGCCTCGTGTATTTCTTTAGAAAGACAATCAATGCCAGGCAGACCTCCTCCTCAGAAATCTAGTCCCAGCTCCCTTCTCTAAGCCTCTGAAGTCTCATAAACCCACGTCTACTTGGTTCTCCAGCCCTAGGGATGGATGTTGATTCCTGTGTGATTATTGTCACCTCAGTGTTCCTTTACCTTTTTTCAGTTCTCCAGTACCTGCTCAACCAAACAATGTCATGTGTGTGTGTGTGTGTGTGTGTGTGTGTGTGTGTGTGTGTTGTTGTTGTTGTAAAGTAACTGATCTAACAGCACTAAAAAAGTAAAAAATTTTTCTTTTCTCTCTAGGCCTTAATGGATGCATGATTCTACCAATAATGAGTGATTGGGTTGTCTCCAGTTTGGGTTGTTATGACTACTGCTGCTATGAGTGTTTTTGTGCATGTCTTTTGGTAAATATGATATACCTAGACATGGAATTGCTAAGTCAGAGGGTATGTATGTGTTCACTTTTAGCAGATAGTGCTCAAAAGTTTCCCAGAGTCGTGGTACCAATAATTGCATTGATTTTAAGGCATTCCCAGGATCTCATATCTGATTCTCAAAACTTTTAAAATTTAGGAGAAAAGTCAATAAACTCCACACTATTGTAATCTAATCTTTACTTCAGAATTCGTATATCACAATGCTAAGGAAAACTAGACTCTGTTGCTTGAGGACAGACTTTGTGTCCCTAATTCCTCTATCAATGCTTGGCACATAATAAGTGATGTTGAATAACTAAGAATTTTAAACAGTTTAAATCTGTTCTTTTGTACTTTTGAACTAATGCGAATTAGTAATGTAAACTGAAGTCAGTCCTATCTAGGAGATACTCAGTAACTCCAGCATCCATTCCACTGGGCAACTGTAGATGAACTGGTCTCAGTTTCCATAGGTTGCTTCTATTGCCATACAAGACTAATTTCTCTACTAAATTTCACTTAAATGGATTGATGCAGGAGCAGACTCAACACAACACAACAGTGGCAGGGGGTCTGTTTATGGACTGGGGCAGTCTTGTGCTTGGTATATGAACTTTATTATTCAAACCCCTCTAAGAACCTTTAGTGAAGAGTTCAGGTCAAGATGGTGGAGTAGGACCTAAGATATGACCAGCATCCTAGATGAAAGGTGACTGAGAAAGTAAGTTTTCTATTTCCCATTTTGGGACAAGTCAAAACGCATAATGTAGAAATTTATTAATATTCAATGTGGGGGGTTTGGGAAGATGGGTGTAAAAGGGGAAGGGATTAAGATGTGGAAATTGCCAGTTATAAAAATAGTCATGGGGAAAAATGTGAATCAAAACCACAATGAGATCCCACCTCATACCTGTTAGAATGGCTATCATGAACAGGATAAGTGTTGGAGAGACTGTGGGAAAAAAAACTCTCATACACTGCTGGTGGGAATATAAATTGGTACAACCACTATGGAAAACGGTATGAAGGTTTCTCAAAAAAATAAGAATAGAATTACCATATGACCCAGCAATTCTTCTTCTGGGTATTTTCCCAAAAAACTAAAAACATTTATACGCAAATGTTCATAGCAGCATTATTCATGGCGGCCAGGGCATGGAAGTAACCGAAGTGTCTTATGATAGATTGGTTAAAGAAGATATGGTACATATATACAATGGAATATTACTCAGCCATAAGAAAAGATGAAATATTGCCATCTGCAACAATGTGCATGGACCTTGAGATAATCCTGCTAAGTGAAATAAGTCAAACAGAAAAAGTTGAAAACCATATGATTTCACTCATATATGAGATATAAAACTCAAAGCAACAAACAAACAAGACAAACAGAGACTCATGGACACAGATAGTGGATTAGTGGTTACCAGAGGGAAAGGGGAGGGGGGAGGTAGATAGGGGTAAAAGGGGTCAAATATTTGATGGCAAAAGGAAATTTAACTTTGGGTGGTGAACACACAATGCAACATATATATATGACATATTGTTGAATTGTACACTTGAAACTTATTTGATTTTATTAACCAATGTTACTACAATAATTTTAATTTTAAAAAGTCACAAGTATGTAAAGTATAGCACAGAAAATGTAGTCAATAATATTGTGATAATTATGTATGGTGTCAGATGGGTACTAGATTTATTGGGGTGATCACTTTGTAAGGAATATAAATGTCTAATCACTATGTTGTACTTGAAACTAATATAATATTGTATGTCAATTGTAATTGAAAAAATTTAAAAATATTTAAAAATTTAAAAAAAAAGAAAAGAAAAAAGAACCTTTAATGGAGATCCCAAACAGAATTGAATCCCCTTGAGATTTATGCTTAGAGTAACTCAGACTTCAGAGTGCTTCCTCAAACCTCTGTGATGTCTTAAGAATCACCTATACAAACTCCAAGGCAAACAATCCACATCTGCTGAACACTCAAAAACCCATGAGTTTCGAGCACCTGCTGGGAACTCAGTGCTCCTGACTTAAGCTAACCATGAAAAAAAAATGTAGCAGCTTGCTAGAAGATGCTAATATAGGAGGCTAGCAACCATCTAGCACTCTTAAATTCACTCAACAAAAATTTGGATGGGGGAAGGCGGAGGAGAGTAAAGGCAAAAGATATATTTGTTTATCAAATAATTTTTATGGATTTAGAACAACACAGTTTCCAACTGCATAAATCTACTTTTATAAAATATAGGATTGTTAGGGTTATGTCCTGATTTTACAGTATAACCATTAACAGAGTAGTCAAAACAATTCATAAAGTGGGAATTTAATCTCTGGGTATGTAAGGTAGGTTTTTGTGACTCATCACAGGCAGTGACTTATAGTAAATGGGCTACTTGTCATTAGAGAGGAAGCCAACATGTTCTCATACCATCATGCAAGGTGATAAAAGAACCTCCTATT
>NW_011888989.1:3501275-3502299 GCF_000151845.1 Pteropus vampyrus | reverse complement strand
AAAAAAACCCACTATATTTTCCAAAATAAAATGTGTAGTTAGAAGAGTGGCACTGTTTTACATTTTTGCAAATCTCTCTTGATGTCTGACTTAATAGAAGACAGACTCTCATATCTGCATCTGCATTCAATCCATTGCCATCCATGTCACATAGTCTCGGGAAGACTCCACTGTTCATTCCCAAGAGAAGGAGAATGAAAAGGAAAATATGAAAAATAGACTATCTAAAAGGATCTCTGGGACTTCCCAGACCACATTTTAGGAGCCAATCATTGTGGTCCCTTAGAGGCGAGCATGGAACCTAATTCTCAAAGAAACATGAAGGGACATCTTCTAGAGGGCTTTTGGAAAAGGTTTCTTTGCCCTTAAAAAAAAAAAAAGAGAGAAATGTTTATCAGCCAGCAATTGTTTTAAGAATAGAAATCTCTCTAAATATATCAAACATTTAATACAGATTTAATACGGAAAATAAGGTCCGTGGAAAGCAATGGAAGGTCTGGGAGAGCAGATGTCAGAGGCTGACAATGAACTTTAGTTCAACATCACATCGCTGCAGCTGCAATTCAAGATTAGGAAGCTGCCACAACTGCCTTGCACTCACGAAACTAGTGATTAGACTTGAGATCCCATTTTAAACACTTATCGCCTTAGACATCTCAGGCACGAGAAATTGATTTCCATTTCATTTCCAACTTTTACTTCTCTGTACTACACTTACTTAGCAGGACCTGATCCATAGCCAGAATTCTAGCTGCCAAGGAATCTGGAAAATATGGTGTTTAGCTTTCTAGATCCTCCAAATAATAGATAAGTAAAGTGGATATTGAGAGAACCAATCCAAAGACCGATCAAAAAAAGGCAAAAGAAGACATGAATTTTTCTTTCCACGACATACCGTGATGCCTGACAACCCTGAAGTGAGCTAAGAGAAGCACATGAAAATAGAACATGCTGAGGATGGCAGCGGGGAGTGGGGCAGGACACTGGGTTTTGACAACATAATTGAGCTTCTCAATTAACCAAC
>NW_011888989.1:3498778-3501225 GCF_000151845.1 Pteropus vampyrus | reverse complement strand
CAACAAACAAACAAGACAAACAGAGACTCATGGACACAGATAGTGGATTAGTGGTTACCAGAGGGAAAGGGGAGGGGGGAGGTAGATAGGGGTAAAAGGGGTCAAATATTTGATGGCAAAAGGAAATTTAACTTTGGGTGGTGAACACACAATGCAACATATATATGACATATTGTTGAATTGTACACTTGAAACTTATTTGATTTTATTAACCAATGTTACTACAATAATTTTGATTTTAAAAAGTCACAAGTATGTAAAGTATAGCACAGAAAATGTAGTCAATAATATTGTGATAATTATGTATGGTATCAGATGGGTACTAGATTTATTGGGGTGATCACTTTGTAAGGAATATAAATGTCTAATCACTATGTTGTACTTGAAACTAATATAATATTGTATGTCAATTGTAATTGAAAAAATTTAAAAATATTTAAAAATTTAAAAAAAAAGAAAAGAAAAAAGAACCTTTAATGGAGATCCCAAACAGAATTGAATCCCCTTGAGATTTATGCTTAGAGTAACTCAGACTTCAGAGTGCTTCCTCAAACCTCTGTGATGTCTTAAGAATCACCTATACAAACTCCAAGGCAAACAATCCACATCTGCTGAACACTCAAAAACCCATGAGTTTCGAGCACCTGCTGGGAACTCAGTGCTCCTGACTTAAGCTAACCATGAAAAAAAATGTAGCAGCTTGCTAGAAGATGCTAATATAGGAGGCTAGCAACTATCTAGCACTCTTAAATTCACTCAACAAAAATTTGGATGGGGGAAGGCGGAGGAGAGTAAAGGCAAAAGATATATTTGTTTATCAAATAATTTTTATGGATTTAGAACAACACAGTTTCCAACTGCATAAATCTACTTTTATAAAATATAGGATTGTTAGGGTTATGTCCTGATTTTACAGTATAACCATTAACAGAGTAGTCAAAACAATTCATAAAGTGGGAATTTAATCTCTGGGTATGTAAGGTAGGTTTTTGTGACTCATCACAGGCAGTGACTTATAGTAAATGGGCTACTTGTCATTAGAGAGGAAGCCAACATGTTCTCATACCATCATGCAAGGTGATAAAAGAACCTCCTATTTCTGACTCTTTAAACATTCCTTCAGTTCTCATTCTTTCTCTCTTCTTTCTCTTTCTTGTCTAATGCTAGATGCAATCACCTAACACCTAAAGAATCTGGCCATCACGAGTTGAGTATTGCCTCAGTTGTCTATTATTGTATAACAAAGCAACTCAAAATTCGTAGCTTAAAACAACAATGATTTGTTATTTCGCACAATTAATTGGATTCACTGGGCAGTTTTTCTTCTGGGCTCATCTGAGTTCACTAATGCTGCTGCATCCATCTAGTGGGCCAGCTAGAGCTGGAGGGCCCAAGATGACACCATTCATATATCCAGGGCCTTGAAAGGAGTGGAAGTCTGGGACCTCTCTCTCCATATAGTCTTTCAACATTAGTCTATCTGAGCTTCTTTACGTGACACATCCCAAGAGAGTGAAGGCCCAAGCTGCATAGGCTCCATCGGTCACACTATTGTGACTGGGTTAAGCAAATCCTAAGGTCAGATTCATCGTGAGAGGCAACCACACAAGGGCATGAATTCAGGGAGTTGTGATTCATCTGAGTCATTGTATAACAATCTGTCATAGAGGTGTGTGTGTGTGTAAAATCCTGTTGGACTTCATTTGAGGCATGCTTGCCAATGCACCTAACAATGCAAGGTCAGTCAGTGAACAATTTATTTTGAGCAACTGTGAGGAACAAAGCAACAGGCGAGAAACATACATTACATTTATCTTGCAATTTCTGGATAAAAGAATCCTTCCAAATCCATAAAAAAAATTTTTTTCAAAACCACCTTATGAAATAGATATAACAATAAATATATTTGGTCTTTGATCCAGGTTCTTGCCACAGGGCTTCTAAACCTTTGGAATTACCTGAGTAATAGGAGTGTCTTTTGTTATTCATAATAAGCCCCTTAAGATCACACTTGGCCAATTTAGGGTAGGGCCCCTGGGTAGCCTCGAGATCAGACTGGTCACCAGAAGGACCAAGTGATGAGAAAGTTGGAACTTTCAGCCCTAGCCTTGAACTTCTGGCAGGAGAGAAGAGCTGGAGATTGAGCTCTATAAAAACTCTTGAATGAGATTCAAACTTCCAGGCTGGTGAAGCACTAAGGTGCTGGGTGGAGGTGTGCCCAGAGAGGGCATAGAAGCTCTGTGCACCTCACCATCCAATACCTCACCCTATGTGTCTCTTCTATTTGGCTGTTTCTGACTTATATCCTTTATGATAAAACAATAAAATGCCTTCCTAAGCTCTGTGAGCTGTTCTAGCAAATTTTTGAACCTGAGGATGGGTTTGTGGGAAGCCCTGACTTATAGGCAGTCAGTCAGAAGCATGCATGGTCTCTCCAGGACTTGTAA
>NW_011888989.1:3491724-3496838 GCF_000151845.1 Pteropus vampyrus | reverse complement strand
TGCCTTCAAGCCCTAGCCTTTAGGATTTCACATATATAAAGTAAACAATGCCTCTCTCTTCAATCTCAGCCACAATCTTCCTACAATATGCTTTCTCTGAAGAACTCGACTTACTATCGTATCTCCAGAGAACTGAGGTAGTTACTTAAATGGTAAGATTTTTAAGGCTCTTACTTAAAAAATCCATTAAAGGCTCCTAGTTCAAATATCTTCCCCTCCAGTGCACATAGAAACTTCACCATTAGAAAGTCATTTCTTTGAGTTGAGACATTTTATCTCAAGAAGTCATTTTAAATTTATGGATCTTAGAAATCATATAATGTCTAAGATTTGCTTAGAAATTATCCAATGGTGGAGATAAGGCATGGGTAGGAATATAGATGAAACAAAATTGACCATGAGTGAATAAGAATGTTGAAGCTAAGTAATGGGTACATAGGAGTAAAGAAAAAAAAATCTTTTGCACATGTTTGAGATTTCTCATATTAGACCATTAAAAGAAATCATCTAGAAAATTACAAACACTTCACCTGAGGATTATACAATAAGACATTATCAGAAATTAAAACTTAAAACTCTCCATTGTAAGAACTGAGCTAGAGGTTGTGGGATGCGAGCTTCCTTTGGGAAGGGAAAAAAGATGAGGCAGAGGTTGCTGTTCATGGTGATTTGACAATCATATGCTCTAGTCATGCTGACAATTTTGTTGATCCACACAGTTTGTGATGAGGCATAGTTAAAGTTATTTTGTTATCTACATTCAAATATTAAAATATTTTATGTAAATGAATATAGATTTTCATCTTCTGCTGAAAGCATAAAATCTGTCCACACTGGAACCTCATTTCCATGAACAATATACATTCTCTGGTTTGTCAGAAACCTCACTAAGTTTGCTTGATACAGTGACATTCAGTATAGATAGGAGAGCCAGATTGCTCTGGGTTTTAATTCTGGCTCCACTACTTTGTGCTCTTAGACGAGTTATTTATTCTCTCTGTGCTACATTTTCCTCATGCGTAAAATGGGGATTATAATAGTAACTATATCAGTGAGTTATTGAGAGGATTAAATGAGTCCATATACGTAAAGTGCTGAGCACATGGTAACAGCTATATATTTGTATATATTTGTAATCAGCATTATATCATCAGTATAATTTTCTTGGTTCCTAAAAGCATTTGAGTTTGCCATTCCTGGCTCAGATTCAAACTTAAACGTATATTAAAACACAGTGTTTAGCTTCAAATGCAATTTCTCTTTTCCCAGCCCACACTTGTTCAGTAAGTTCAATCTGGGAATCAAGGGACGTACATTTTAACAAGCAACCTAATAGTCAAACATCACTCTCAATATGGCATTACTTATTTTTATTTAATTATTACATAAATTATGGGACCAACACATTATTGGGAAGAAGTCCAGTGACAACGAAGGCAGAGACTGAAGTATTGCATAACAAGCCAAGAAATGCCAAGAATGTGGTAACCACCAAAAGCTAGGAAGAGACAAGAAAGGCTCTTTCCCTAGAGCCTTCAGAGGGATCATGGTGTTGGAGACACCTTGATTTCAGACTTCTAGCCTCCAGACCTGTGAAGGAATATATTTCTGTTGTTTTAAGCTGCCCAGTTTGTTATAGTAGGCCTAGGAAACTAATAAAGGGCCCCATGGAGAGGTCTTTTGGGTCTTTGAGAAAAAGATTTGAGAACAGGGAGGGAAAGACAAATGTCAAGCACTGTTCTTCAGGTTTGTCTTTCATCAGTCTACTATCACGGCTCTAATTCTATGTCGTTCTCTGAGAAATCACTATTAATCTAATTTTCTATTTCTTTATCCTGTTAACCTAAAAATAAAAGGCTTTTCAAAGTGAGAGGCAACAAGCATTTACGAGAGAGAGAGAGAGAGAGAGAGAGAGAGAGAGAGAGAGAGTTAGTTATAGCTATTTAGGAAGTGTTGATTCAGGCAGAAGCCCAAATAGTGTTCTGAATTCTGATTAGGAGACAAAGACAAGGGATATTTATGAGAAAAGGAAGGGAACAATTATACCAATAGAAGAAAGGCATTTCTATTGGTGCAGATAATATAACATAGTGATGTTTATTCTAAAGAAAGTTTTTAGTTCTCAGTCTGGTAGTCATAATATCTGCTTTCTTGTTGTCTTCAAAAGTAGTTACCCGGGATATAATGTTGCTTTACGCCCAGCACATAGGTTATTTTGCCCAGTTTTAACATTCCAGAGGTTTGAGACATAAGATGTACAAGGCAGTTCCTCTGGGATGGCAGCTTCAACTCCATTTTAAAGTGGCATTATTTTTTTATACTAATTATCTATTTACTAATTGTTTACTTTCTTTATCCTACTTCTATTTTGTCAGCCCTTTGACAAAGCAAAAATCTATTCTTTATTGTGTATTTCGAATATATTGGTGTGACTCTGCAACTGTGCATCTTCAATAAATATTTGTTTACTAACCTAAGAGGTAAGAAAGGTCTTCTAAAGGATACATATCACAGAGAGCTTTACATTTCGGCAACTTAGAAAGAGTCTATTTAGAAGTTCTCTTTATTTAATGTTTCTTATAAATAAATGAGAGAAACACTTTGAACTGATAAAATTTTTACCTATTACAGTTTTTTAAAAATTAAGTTTATTAGGGTAACATTGGTTAATACAATTATAGAATTTTTAGGTGTATATTATAATCTGACATTTGTATATTTATTTTGACATCTTTATATTCTATTGTGTGTTTGCCATCCAAAGTCCAGTTTCCTTCAGCTACCATATATTTTATTTGATCTTCTTTACCCACTTCACTCTCACCCTAACCCATTACACTTTTTTTTCCCCCCTTAGGGTATTTTAATGGCTTAAATGAATTAAATGACTTCATTATTTAGAATAGTTATATCTAAATATGACTAGTCAAAAAATTTGACTAGTCAAATCTAGTCACTTAAACAAGTTTCATTAATATTACAGCCCAAAACATAACTTGTCCTTTTCCTCTACTTTTATATGTGAAAGCTGAAGACAGTATTTACTTTAAAGAGGTTTTTAAGAAAAAAGTACCAAACTTCTAATAACATTTCTGTGTGCAGTTAAGCTAAAACTTTTTGTCAAAATGAGTAAATAAATTCAGATGAGTTTCTGTAAATAGCCATGACTCTTTATTTTTAAGTCCATACTGCGTTAACTATTTAATAAGTTCATAGCCTAAGTATATTTATAATAAAATTATAATGGAAATTAAAATTAGGAAGAAAGTGTCATTTAAACAATCATATTGAATTCGACACTGTGTCAGAAACCTGATCTGTATAGAAGGCCAACTGATTTCCCATCTTAGCTTTGCCACGCCCTAGCAGTGATTGAGGACAAGTAATTTAATCCTTCTAGGCTTAGTCTCCTCCTCTGTAACATGACACTGACAATACTTGCCTCATGGGGTTTTTGTGGTTTTGTAAAGAATAAAGATAATATGTGACAGGAACCTAACACCGGGCTTAACACATAGTGTCAGTGATAGGAAGTTATTAATAGAAGTATTAATTCAACCAGAAGTAAAGTTTAAAGACAAAATGTGAAATTCTTTTTTTTTTTTTTTTTAAATACCTACAGCACCTGGTCTTCCTAGATGGTCTCTCATCCAAGTACTAACCAGGCCCGACTCTGCTTAGTTTCCGAGATCAGGCACATTCAGGGTGGCATGGCCATAGACAAGATGTGAAATTCTTAAAGTACCATGCAAGTTGAGAAAAATGACTCATTTGGCTAGCTAGAATATTTATTTTAACAGTGGCAGCAAGGACTTTACATAGAACATTTGCAATGACTTTACCTCAAAAGGTTAGTCACATTTACAGATTTTAAGTTTGGGATCTTTTACTGGGTATTTCCCTGAGTTCTTCATAAATTTATATGAACTTTTGATCATTATACTATTCCCAGTAGTAATATGCTCCAAAATGTACCTGCTTTGTAAAGCAGTGCTTCTGTTTTTTGTCCCTAAATGAACACTTTCAAGTTATAAAACTTTTCTCATTGTAATACTGTCATGGAAATAATTATAAAATAATGTACATAAGCAAAAAGAAAAGCAAGTTCAAAGGAAGAGATAATAGATTAACAAAATATGAACCGTCTTTTATTAAAAAAATAGTATATGAGAAAATCAAAATGATCTCTTGAATTTTTTGATATACCGAATAGTGGTCTTTGGTTTGAAAAAAGAAATTTTTATAATTCTTAGGGGCATATACATTTTACAATATATAAAACATATACATATGTACATGTATGCATAAATAATAAATAATGTATATGTACATATGTAATTCTCAGAGGCATAAAACATTTTTTTTTTTATGCCTACAGCACCTGATCTTCTTAGGTGATCTCCCATCCAAGTACTAACCAGGGGTGAAGTAGTGGTCTTTGGTTTATTATTTACACTCATGAAAAAAATCTGTAAGTTGAGAATATTTGACTGAATGATGTTAAAAGATAAATCGAGGTACATTAAGGCTTTGAAGAACTTATCTGAGCAAACGACAATTCAGTTGGGCAATGCCAAACCAACAATGGTTGAGATCTCCACTGACAAGAACTAGGATAAAGACTTTTGTAGAACAGGCAGAAATAAAAAAAGGATATTATTTGATGGGTTATAGCTAAAGGTTACTTTATTTGAGAAAGCCTAGTAGGCTTTGTGATTGGTTATTATTAAGTTTTGATTTCTTTTTAGTTAATGAATTGACTCTGGCCTAGGTTTCAGTTTGTTTACATAAGCTACCAAGGTGTTTGCGCCACCTCAATCTAATGGCTTCCTTGTTTCATTACTTTAACAATGGTAATATTATATAAAATATCTAAAAATCATCTGCTCACCTTTAACCAAAGAAACATTTAGCTGTGTGGATGAAAAAGGAGTTCTGTAATAAAACTGACAAGTCCAGTGACGGAAAGTCACCTCACAGGAAACTCATCATAAATTTCTAATTGGGCAAGTAATGATGGGTAGTCATACCCCAGGCATATAATTTTTATAGTAAAAGGAATATCTTCGACTTAAGCAAGCTCTGTCCATTGTTCTTGTGTATCCAGGTTAATA
>NW_011888989.1:3482645-3491674 GCF_000151845.1 Pteropus vampyrus | reverse complement strand
GGTTATAGCTAAAGGTTACTTTATTTGAGAAAGCCTAGTAGGCTTTGTGATTGGTTATTATTAAGTTTTGATTTCTTTTTAGTTAATGAATTGACTCTGGCCTAGGTTTCAGTTTGTTTACATAAGCTACCAAGGTGTTTGCGCCACCTCAATCTAATGGCTTCCTTGTTTCATTACTTTAACAATGGTAATATTATATAAAATATCTAAAAATCATCTGCTCACCTTTAACCAAAGAAACATTTAGCTGTGTGGATGAAAAAGGAGTTCTGTAATAAAACTGACAAGTCCAGTGACGGAAAGTCACCTCACAGGAAACTCATCATAAATTTCTAATTGGGCAAGTAATGATGGGTAGTCATACCCCAGGCATATAATTTTTATAGTAAAAGGAATATCTTCGACTTAAGCAAGCTCTGTCCATTGTTCTTGTGTATCCAGGTTAATATACCTTTGAAATGTCAGAAGTAATCTTTTTTTCTAGATCCCTTAGGAGAACATATAATCTTTTTGGGGGGCGGAGATTTTTGGGGGGAGCTTTATTGAAATATAACAATTAGTTGCTTGTATTTGCATTGTACAGTTCAGTAAGGTTTTTTTTTTCAGTTATAGTTGCCATACAATAACATACCAGTTTCAGTTATATAGCATAATGATCAGATAGTCACATAACTCACAAAGCAATCACCGCACTAAACCTAGTACCCCTCTTCCCCTTTACATATTTATTACAACATTATTAACCATCTTCCCCATGCTACACTCTACATCTTCATGTCTATTCTGCAACTACCCATTTGTACCTCTTAATCCCTTTGCCTTTTTTTGCCACTCCACAACCCCCTCCCATCTAGTAGCCCTCAAAATATTCTCTGTATCTCTGAGTTTATTTCTGCTTTCATTGTTGTTGTTTGTTTTGTTCTTTAGATTCCACATGTATGTGAAATCATGCGATATTTGTTTTTCTCTATCCGACCCATTTCATTCAGCGCAATACCCTCTAGGTCCACCAAGGCCATATCTTTTTCCATTCCCTTCCTTTTAGTCTGTGTCTTTTAATCTGAAGTGAGTCTCCTGTAAGCAGCATATATAGGAGTCTTGTTTTCTTATCCATTCAGCCATTCTATCTTTTGGTTGGAGCAGTTAATTCTTTTCCATTTGAGGTATTTGTTGATAGGAATGTAGTTATTACCATTTTTTATTCATGTTTTTGATACACGTTTTCTTCTTCTTAAAGAAATCCCTCCAACATTTCCTGTAATACTGGCTTGGTGATGATAAATTCTCTTAGCTTATTTTTGTCTGGGAAACTCTTTATCTGTCCTTCGATCTAAACGATAACTTTGCTGGATAAAGCGTTCTTGGTTGTAGATCCTGGGTTTTCATCACATTGAATATTTTGTGCCAAGCCCTTCTGTCCTGCATAGTTTCTTTTGAGAAATCAGCTGTTGGTCTTATGGGTGCTTGTTTGTAGGTAACTTAACTGCTTCTCTTACCGCTTTTAAGATTCTCTCTTTGCATTTAACTTTTGGCATTTTAATTATGATGTGTCTTGCTGTGGGTCTCTTTGGGTTTCTAGTTCTAGGAACTCTGAGCTTCCTGGCGTTTTATGTCTATTTCCTTCACCGGGTTAGGGCGATTTTCCATCATTATTTCTTCAAATAGCTCTTCAATGTCTTGTTTTCCTTCTGGTACCCTTATGACAAGAATATTTTTACATTTAATAGTGTCCCATAGGCTCCTAAAATTATTATTGTAGTCTTGGCTTCTATTTTTTTGCCATTCTGATTGAGTGTCCTTGTCTTCCCCATCCTCTATATAGGTCATTTGATCCTCTTCTTTATTCACCTTGTTTATTCCGTTTAATATACTTTTCATGTCAGATAATGTGTTCTTCATTTCTGACTGGTTCCCTTTTATAATTTCCATTTTTATGTTTTTTTATCTCTTTGCTAAAGTTCTCACTGAAGTCTTCTACACTTCCCCTCAGTCCACTGAGCATTGTTATAACCAGGGTTTTGAACTCTGCATCTGTTAGATTGCTTGACTCCATTATTTCTGATTCTCTGCTCTGTTCTCTCATATGATTTCTGCTTCTTTGTCTTCCCATTTTGGCTGCCTTTCTGCGTCTGTATCTATGTACTAAGCAAAACTCTTAAGTTTCCCGGTCTTAGCAGTGCAGCTTTGTGTAGTAGGTGTCCAGTTCTGAGAGGTGTTCAGCAAGTTTAGCCCCAACCTATGCCCCTCCAGGGCCACATGTTAAGATTCAGCAAGCAATCCACAGATGCTATGCTTATAGTTGCCTTACGAGGCCACATCAGAAACTGATGTCAGCTGTCACCAATGTGAGTCTAGGCGCTGCTCAGCAAGAGGCACCTGACTAAATGAGGACATGCCTGGATGTGGCTTGGGTGGGGGCGGGCCATGAGTTAGGAGAGGTGGAGTTTCAGGGAATCCTTTGGGCAGAGCAACCTCTATTATCCAGTTTGATGACATTATGGGCTATGGGGCTATGGCAGCACTGAGTCCTCACACTGGGAGGGGGAAGGGCTCAACAGGGAACAATGGATACCTCTGGCACTTCTGTATAGAACAAGTCTCACCTCTGGCCCTCACTCTGACAATTCAGTGTCCCCCTGTAAGTCCCTGGTGCCCCCTGCACAGCCAAACTGGTACTAATGCTCAGAACGAGCAGGTCTGTCACCGCAAAAGTCCAGTCGCGGACACGGCCCCTTTAAGAGATGTCTGCTGCTGCCACTGCCACAGCTTCTGTCCCACTCAGCTGTTGAGGCCAGGGCAGCCTCACATCCTTGCCCAGTCCTACCTCCTTCTGTTGCAGGGTGATTTCTTCTTTCTCTCCCAAGTTGTTGGGCTTGTTCATCTAGATCTCAGGTGATTTTACTTGCTGTTTGCTCCTTGTTTCTTTGATTAGGTTGCCAGAGGGATGAACAGAGCCTCCTAATCTACGCCATTTTTTTTCTCCTTGCAATTCTTGGCCCGTATTTCCTCATAACTGGTCAGCCACATTGAGAACATATAATCTTGTTAACTATCCTGTATTTTGTTTTCTCCCACCTTCCTGTAATTTTACCTGCAATAAAAGAAACTGCAAAACTCATTCTCCGGAGCATTTGAGATCTTGCTTTCTGGCAATGCTATCAGTTTGGGTCAAATAAATTCTTACAAAATTTCTCTACAAGTTTTGATGTTCTTATGTTAATATCTGGTAGTATGGGGTAAAAGTTGTGAACATTTAAAAATTATAATGACTATAATAAGGCTATATTCAACTTTGAGTTCTAAAATGAGAAGCTGCTGAAAGACCAATATTATTCATATGAGGAAATACATGAAGAATTACTTAAAGAACATAGCACGAGGGTATTTTGAAAATCTGGTGGTTAGGAAGTCTTTCATTTTTCCTGACCCATTTCCAATGGCGAGGGTCTAATGTAGGGAGGAGGCAAGAGAACTAAAGTGTTAAATCAAGCCACATTCAGAGACAGCAATATGCTGATCAGCCGTGGAGCCAGGCCACTAGGACACATGGAGAACAAAGGAAGATTTCTGCTGGGATTGCTAACAACCCATTTCCCACACCTGTGAAGGAGAAACAGGAAAAACTGGAGTCTTTAGTGGTGCCCTACACAAATAAAATGTTCATTCTTCATGGCTAAAACCATAGGGAACCAATGGATTAAAGGCTGAGAACTTCCAGCAGACTTTTCACTACATATTCTTATCTTTTCACACTGCATACTCTTATCCTTCCTCACTGTATGCCCATATCAAAGAAAATGGGTAAACAAAGTATTTAAACTGTAACTCATAGGAACTAAAGAATGATAATAAACTGAATTCCCCAAACACTCGGGGTCCCTCTCAGTGCCTTTCCTCTGTCTCTCTCACTGTCCCTGTCTCTCTATTGTCTCTGTCCCTCTGGGTCTCTCTTAGACTCTCTCACTCTGCCTCTGAGAGATCAAACTCTGTCTGTGGAGTGTTACCTCTTCTCTAATAAACTTTCCTTTTGACTCTAACTTTGGCGTGTGTTAGAATTCTTTCCACACTCTTTGCCAGAGGATCCACTTCTCTCAGTGAGGAGCTTGGTCTCCCCTGACTCAGAAATTTGTTCTGTCCTGCACCACACAGGTTAAAGATTCGGTCCATAAGACTCCCTCATATCGTTCCCCCGACCCACCCACCCCTGCCCAAACACACATACACTTAAGACACCGGCTACAAAAACAGGCTCCCTTTGCTTCTGACCAACTAGCTACAGATTGAAAGCTCCAACAACCATCTCCAACTCAGAATGCCAATTGCAAGTCCAGGTTGTCACCCGTATTTCTGACCAACTGGCTGTAAATCAGAGGTTCCCACAAACCCCTTGTAGAGTTTGATTAATATGCTAGAATGACTCATAGAACTCAGAAAAACATGTGATTTATTAAGTTACTAGTTACTATAAAAGAACATACTGCAGGAACAGCCAGATGGAAAAGATGCGCGGGGCAAGGTAGGAGGAAAAGGCCTCTCCTGGCACACCACTCCCCCAGCACCTGCACGTGCTCACCAACCCCCAAAACCATCCTCTTGGATATTTAAGGAGGCTTTAGTACATAGTCATGACTGATTAAATTATTGGCCATTGGCTAGTGATTCAACCTCCAGCCCCTCTCCCCTCCCTGGAGGTTGGGGAGAGACTGAAAATTCCAACCCTTTAATCATAAAATTGGTTCTCCTGTCAACAGCCACCATCCTCTGCTGCTTTCAAGTCACGTCATTCACATAACAAAAGATACCTTTATCACTTATACTTAGGAAATTTCAAGGGTTTAGGGAGCCTTGAGTCAGGAATTGTGGAAGAAGACCAAATATATATGAGAAATACATTTTGGTCATCTGAATGATGTTAAAAAATAAAATTCAACTGAGCAAATGTGAAGATCTAATTGGCTTTCTTAAGCAATTTATGAATTGGATAACGTCCCATCTAGCAACTAGAAGGGCACTAGGAGGGGCTGTACAAAACGGAAGGTGTTTATAGGAAGGAAGGTGGGGCAGAGGAGCTATTAACAAAAGAAAAGAGAGGATTATTATTGAGACATCTTTCTTTTGGGGGGAAAAAAGAGTTTTTATCATGCAGATCACCTCTTCTTTCTGTGGGAGATGGAGAAAACCCAGGTGACAGATTACGTTATTGGTTCTTGAGCAGAAAATTCTAGACTGGTTGATTAAGATTAGATTTCTGGGAGAGGCTGAAACTGTGGTTAGATTGGGTATTAAATCTAGGTTTGGCATCTTTTGGGTTTCTAGCGTGAGTGATGCCATTTTGGGTCTGTGGTTTTTCTTTAACAATGACCAAATATAAATTTTTATAAATCACAATGTCACAGGGAGGAAGGAATGTAAATTGGTTCACTATGTTTTTAGTTCTAATTGTTTAAAAATCTCTTCCAAAACACAGAAATAAGACAAGCAGCATGTCTATTCAATGTCACATTGAAGTATTGTTTAATAGGCCCACCAAAGTTTTATTTAATAATCTAGAATCCAGGAGTAGGTGCACTTTTTCTGTAAAGAACCGGATAGTAAGTACTCAGGGTTTTTTTTTCTTCTTCTTCTTCCAATCCCTTAAAATTGTAAAAGCCATTTTAAACTCATGGGCTACACCATAACAGCCATTGGCTAAATTCTGCCTGTTGACTGCAGTTTGCGGACTCCATTTTAGGGGAAGTCCCTTTGCTTGTCTAGATTTTATAAATTCTCATTAACTTGTAGATTTTTCTCCAGTAAAGATAAAAATAATTTTTCTGATAGGAATATAACACAAAAGTTATAGTTTTATTGTCATATGATATTAACCAGTTTTGTATCTAACAGAACAATCTTTTAAATTAGATGTTTAATTTTTTTTTTAATGCCTACAGCACCTGATCTTCCTAGGTGGTCTCCCAACCAAGTACTAACCAGACCTGACCCTGCTTAGCTTCCAAGATCAAACAATATCGGGCGTGTTCAGGGTAGCATGGCCGTAGGCTAGATGTTTAATTTTGAGATGACATTCAGTTGTAAGAAATGAAAGAGAGATGCGTGTACCCTTTAACAGTTTCCCCTGATGCAGAACAGGGCAAATTTTCCTGAGTGAGGGGATTGGGGCAACCAATACTGCACAGAGTGAAGAGGGTCCTTTGGCGGAGAATGAAGAAAGAATTCAACACACACGCCAAAGTTAAAGTCAAAAGGAAAGTTTATTAGAAAAGGGGTAACACTCCTTTTAGAGGCAGAGAGTGAGAGGGACAGTGAGAGGGAAGTGGAAAGGCAGTGAGTAGGGCTGAGTGTTCAGGGAATTCAGTTTATATGTCATTCTTTAGTTCCTGTGAGTTATAGTTTCAAAGACTTTGTTAACCTGTTTCCTTTAATGTGGACTTACAGTGAGGAAGGGGAAGAGTATGTAGCATGAAAAGGCAAGAATATGTAGAGTGAAAGGCCTGCTGGCAGTTCCCAGCCTTTAATGCATAGATTATCCAAGGTTTTAGCCATAGGAAATGACTGTTTTTCCTGTTCCCCCTTCACAGGGTGTGATAAATGGGTTGTTAGCAATTCCAGCAGAAATCTTCCTTTGTTCTGCAGGTGTCTGCCTGGCCGGGCTGCACAGCTGATCAGCATATTAGAGTCTCTGATTGTGGCTTGATTAACATTTTAATTCTCTTG
The DNA here is from genome assembly GCF_000151845.1 of Pteropus vampyrus. Lineage (NCBI taxonomy): Eukaryota > Metazoa > Chordata > Mammalia > Chiroptera > Pteropodidae > Pteropus > Pteropus vampyrus. The sequence goes on along the minus strand of NW_011888989.1, from coordinate 3,484,960 downwards.
CCTCCTCCCCACTTTACCCCCAAGTGATAACATCTTGCAGAACTGAAGTGCAATATCACTGTCGAACTGATCCACACACAGAACATGTCCATCACAAGGATCACTTTAAAGCCACACACACTTCTCTTAAGTCCCCACCTCTTTCTTAACCCCTGGCAGCATTAATTTTGCTCTTCATTTCTGTAAATTTGTCATTTCAGAATACTATGTAAAAGAATCATATAGTATGTAACCTTTTGAGATTGGCTTTTTTTCACACAGCATAATTTTCTGGAGATTCATCCAGGTGAAAGGTGGATGCTTTTATTTAAAATTTTCTTTTTCAAAGGCTTATGAATATCCAGTTCCTCAAATACTCTTTGAACCAGGCTTATTGTTTGTTCCCTCACTGATAAGTTGAAAAAAATCTCAGCTGTGTGTTCCTTCTCTATTTGTATGAGTTACAATTTTTACGTTTTAAAAATAATACTTTGAAATAACTACTTATAATTTCTATATTTTGAAAATAATACTTTGACATAACTACTTCTCCTTGTGTTTGCCTTCTATGGATCATTCCCAGTTGACTCAGTTTTTTCTTTAGAAACTTGTACCTAGTCAGAAAAGATAAGATCATCTTTCATTCCTCCAGTCAGAACAAAAATGTGATTTGCTTTGTTTGACTTTCAAAGTAATGATAAGAAACATGTTTTCTCTCCAGTGATAGGTTATTTCTGTGAGATTTTGGAATGAGTTATAAAGAAAGATGTTTTAAAATAGCATTTTAATCCTATACCACTGGTTCTTTCATTTATTTATTTATTTTAGCAAAGCTTCCAACAGTATATCAGCATAGAGATTTATGAGATTTGGTCAAAAAACTCCATGTGTCCTTCAGACTTCAATTTTTTTTGCTTCTAGTGAGAAGTAGGTAATATATGATAGAGATCATCACTTAATAGAAAAGGTATGTTTTCTCTGATGGGAAAAATTGAAGCCATTTAGTCCATTCCACTGTTTTGGAGCATTAACATAAATCTTCTTTTAAAAAAACAAACGACGAAAATTTACTATGGAAAATCTCAGACGTACACATAAGCAGAAAGAATAGTATAATAAACCTCCATGTAACCATCATTTAAATTCACTATTAGTACTATTTAGCCAATCTTGCTTCATATATACCCATCGTCACCCCAATTCAGCAAATCCCAGACATCATATAATGTTATTTATAAATACTTCAGTATATATCTGTAAGAGATAAGATACTTTTTAATATAACAATCTCATATCACAGAAAAAAATCGTAAAAATTTCTTAACACAATCTAATATCCAGTCTGTATTAAAATGTTCCCCATTGTCTTAAGATTCTGTTTACAAATGATTGGAAACAGGATCTAAACAAGATCTGTGGGTCTTTTTGGTTGATTTTTTAAAATGTCATTTATTTACTTATTTATTTTGTGACAGCTTTATGAAGTTAAAATTGGCATAAAATAAACTGTATGTATTAAAGTGTACAATTTGATAACTTTTGATATATTAGCACTACGACTGAGAAGATGAACATATCCATAGCCCCCAAAGTTTCCTTCTGCTCCTTGGTAATCCCTCTCTCCAAGTCTCTCCACACACTCCCATCCTTACGCAACCACTAATCTATTTTAAAATTATTCGAAAATGGAATCATACGGCATGTACTTTTTTGTTCTAGCATCTTTCCCTCAGCATAATTCTTTTAAGATTCATAATGTTGCTGGATGTTTCAATAGTCCATTCCTTTTTATGACTGAATTATATTGTATCGATGTATCACAATTTATATATTCATTCACTTGTAGATGACTACTTAGGTTGTTTCCAGGTTTTTGGCTATTACAAATAAAATTGTAAAAAAAAATAAAGCTGTTATGTATGATCTTGTAAAAGACTTTATATGTACACTTGCTTCCATTTCTCCGTAGGAGTAGGAGTAGGATCACTGGGTCACATGGTGAATACATGTTAAGTGTTTAAGAAACTACCAAATATTTTCCCAAAGTGGTTGTGCTTGTTTACAGTCTCTCCACAAAAGAGTACAAGAGCTATGAAACGCCACATTCTCATCAACATTTGGTATGGGCAGTCTTTCAAAATTCTAATATTCAAATTTCACTTAAATTTTAAATCTAAGAAAACTAAAACAAGTGAATAAACAAAACAAAACAGAAACAGAGTCATAGATACAGAGAATAAGCTGATAGTAGCCAAAGGGGAGAGGAATGGAAGGATGGGAGGGAAAAAAGATAGTGAGCCAGAGGAAATGCCTTCTAAAGGAAAAACAACAACAAC
>NW_011888989.1:3480476-3482595 GCF_000151845.1 Pteropus vampyrus | reverse complement strand
TCATTAACTTGTAGATTTTTCTCCAGTAAAGATAAAAATAATTTTTCTGATAGGAATATAACACAAAAGTTATAGTTTTATTGTCATATGATATTAACCAGTTTTGTATCTAACAGAACAATCTTTTAAATTAGATGTTTAATTTTTTTTTTTAATGCCTACAGCACCTGATCTTCCTAGGTGGTCTCCCAACCAAGTACTAACCAGGCCTGACCCTGCTTAGCTTCCAAGATCAAACAATATCGGGCGTGTTCAGGGTAGCATGGCCGTAGGGTTGGTTTTTTATTTTTGGGTTGCCTTTCGTTTTTAGGAATTAAAGGGGGGTTGGTTTTCCCTTTTACCGTTTTCCCTTGCTGCGGACCGGGGCAATTTTTCTTGGTTGGGGGGTTTGGGGCACCCAGTCCTGCACAGAGTGAAGAGGGTCCTTTGGCGGAGAATGAAGAAAGAATTCAACACACACGCCAAAGTTAAAGTCAAAAGGAAAGTTTATTAGAAAAGGGGTAACACTCCTTTTAGAGGCAGAGAGTGAGAGGGACAGTGAGAGGGAAGTGGAAAGGCAGTGAGTAGGGCTGAGTGTTCAGGGAATTCAGTTTATATGTCATTCTTTAGTTCCTGTGAGTTATAGTTTCAAAGACTTTGTTAACCTGTTTCCTTTAATGTGGACTTACAGTGAGGAAGGGGAAGAGTATGTAGCATGAAAAGGCAAGAATATGTAGAGTGAAAGGCCTGCTGGCAGTTCCCAGCCTTTAATGCATAGATTATCCAAGGTTTTAGCCATAGGAAATGACTGTTTTTCCTGTTCCCCCTTCACAGGGTGTGATAAATGGGTTGTTAGCAATTCCAGCAGAAATCTTCCTTTGTTCTGCAGGTGTCTGCCTGGCCGGGCTGCACAGCTGATCAGCATATTAGAGTCTCTGATTGTGGCTTGATTAACATTTTAATTCTCTTGCCTCCTCCCCACTTTACCCCCAAGTGATAACATCTTGCAGAACTGAAGTGCAATATCACTGTCGAACTGATCCACACACAGAACATGTCCATCACAAGGATCACTTTAAAGCCACACACACTTCTCTTAAGTCCCCACCTCTTTCTTAACCCCTGGCAGCATTAATTTTGCTCTTCATTTCTGTAAATTTGTCATTTCAGAATACTATGTAAAAGAATCATATAGTATGTAACCTTTTGAGATTGGCTTTTTTTCACACAGCATAATTTTCTGGAGATTCATCCAGGTGAAAGGTGGATGCTTTTATTTAAAATTTTCTTTTTCAAAGGCTTATGAATATCCAGTTCCTCAAATACTCTTTGAACCAGGCTTATTGTTTGTTCCCTCACTGATAAGTTGAAAAAAATCTCAGCTGTGTGTTCCTTCTCTATTTGTATGAGTTACAATTTTTACGTTTTAAAAATAATACTTTGAAATAACTACTTATAATTTCTATATTTTGAAAATAATACTTTGACATAACTACTTCTCCTTGTGTTTGCCTTCTATGGATCATTCCCAGTTGACTCAGTTTTTTCTTTAGAAACTTGTACCTAGTCAGAAAAGATAAGATCATCTTTCATTCCTCCAGTCAGAACAAAAATGTGATTTGCTTTGTTTGACTTTCAAAGTAATGATAAGAAACATGTTTTCTCTCCAGTGATAGGTTATTTCTGTGAGATTTTGGAATGAGTTATAAAGAAAGATGTTTTAAAATAGCATTTTAATCCTATACCACTGGTTCTTTCATTTATTTATTTATTTTAGCAAAGCTTCCAACAGTATATCAGCATAGAAATTTATGAGATTTGGTCAAAAAACTCCATGTGTCCTTCAGACTTCAATTTTTTTTGCTTCTAGTGAGAAGTAGGTAATATATGATAGAGATCATCACTTAATAGAAAAGGTATGTTTTCTCTGATGGGAAGAATTGAAGCCATTTAGTCCATTCCACTGTTTTGGAGCATTAACATAAATCTTCTTTTAAAAAAACAAACGACGAAAATTTACTATGGAAAATCTCAGACGTACACATAAGCAGAAAGAATAGTATAATAAACCTCCATGTAACCATCATTTAAATTCACTATTAGTACTATTTAGCCAATCTTGCTTCATATATACCCATCG
>NW_011888989.1:3475350-3478531 GCF_000151845.1 Pteropus vampyrus | reverse complement strand
ACAACAAAACAAGACTATAGGCTTCTGGACTGAAGTCATAGAAAGGTTTTTAGTTAGTGTGAGGGCATGAGCAACCTTGACTCTTATTTTTTTATTATTATTATGTTTTCACATAAGATAAGCAAAGGCTTAATTTATTTTGTTAACAGGACGGTAGGAGATAGTGGGGAGAATACTGTGAGTCCGCTTTTTTGAGATCCACTGATTCGTTACAAGTTTTTTTGAAACTAGTCAGAAATAAGGGCAATGGATTAATACTCCTGTATCCTGATGCATTTATTGGGTTTTGTTTTCATGGTTTTTGTAAAGCCTACCTGGAAAACTTCCAGTTTTTGCTTACGGTCTAGATCAATGCCACCTTCTCTACGAAAGCTTTTCTAAAGTGTTGTGTAGAAGGTTCTTCAGGGCCTCCGGGTACCACCACACCAGCATGCTTTGTTCACATCGCTGATATTGGCGCTTACCCCATTCATTTAAGTTTTCTCTTTTCTTTTTCTTTTTAAAAATATTTATTTATTCGTTTGTTTGTTTGTTTATTATGGTGACATTGGTTAATGAAATCCAATAAGTTTTATCTGTACACCTTAACAGTAAGGTGTATATATACGTATATACACCTTATATATATAATTTGTAATTTATACTGTGTGTTCACCTCCTATAGTTAGATTTCTTTCTGTCACCACATATTTGACCCTTTTTACCCTATCTACCTCTCCTGTCCCTCTGTCCCTCCTCCTCTCTGGTAACCACTAGTCTATAGTCATATCCATAAGTCTCTCTGTTTGTCCTGTTCATTTGTTGCTTTTAGGTTTATATCCCACATATAAGTAATATCATGTGATTTTCAACTTTTTCTGTCTGGCTTATTTCACTTAGCATGATTATCTCGAGGTCCATCCATGTTGTCACAACTTGACTCTTTTAAATACATGCACAGGGGTGAAATAATGTCTTTTAAAATGTCACTAATGCCATCTAATCATTGTGACAATTGACAATGCTCTTACACACTTTTAAACTGCTAAGAGGCAGTACTCCCCCTTTGGGAACCTGAGTAGTGAGGAAAGAGCCCTAGGCTAGGAGTGGTAGACAGGCGCTCACTCTGACTCAAGTCAACTCGCTACTCTGGTTTCATTTGGCCTGTGTGATCTCAAAGATCTGTTCACTGACCCTTTGTAGGCTGATATCACCTTTCTTATTGCTAGTCGAAAAAGTATAGCTGCTAAAAGCTATCGTCATGTCTCCCTCTGCTGGCTGGCTAACATGTCATAAGTGTCAACAAAACATTTTTTATCTCGGTGAAGCTGTTAGCTTTTTGAATTTATAAACCACACACAAAATGTTGACCAATTAAAAGAAGTTAATAGACTGTGTTTCATATGTTAGTTACTATCTTCATTTTTCCAGATTTTATTTATATTGTACACACACATATATATGTGTGTATGTATATATATCTCTATATGGATATAGATATATCTATATATCTCTCTATATATAGATATCTATGTATCTCTCTCTATAGAGATTATACACACACTATATATATGTAGATATATCTATATAGATATCTATATATAGAGAGAGATATATAGATATCTATAGAGAGAGAGATATATAGATATCTATCTATCTATATAGATATATCTACATATATAGTGTGTGTGTATAATCTACGTAGATATCTATATAGATATCTATATAGAGAGAGATATATAGATATCTCTCTATCTATATAGATATATCTACATATATAGTGTGTGTGTGTGTGTGTGTGTGTGTGTGTATAATCTCACAACAAAGTCTCCATTTTCTCAACGTCTAAATTAAATCTAGAAAAGGAGGTCAGATTTCAAATGAAACTGATGTCTTATGTTGGCCAAGAACTTCTGGTTGGAGTTATTTGGTTCATTCCCTCAGATAGCTCCAGTGGATCCTTATCTCCAAAGAGGGAATTTTCTGTTGGAGTTAACAGAATTTCAAGAAATATTCAGCAGAGAATTTTTTAATGGCTAAGCCATGAAAAATCTCTGTCATTTGTATCTTTAATAGTTTTTAGGTACTAATGTTGCCTTAGCTTCACATTTCCCGTGTTGATTTTCCCTCCTTCCCAAATTTATCTAATTATTACCATTATTGTTATTGTATTTTTAAAGTTTCTTTAAAAGCTTTTTGGAATACAATAGGTTCTATGTTATTTTAAAACAATTTTGGAATTATAGTTATGCATACAAGGTAAAGAGAAAGAAAAACAGAAAGAACCGAAGTGGTACCGAAGGTGAAAAATCAGTCTCTCCTCCCTTGTTCCCAGGTCCACATACAGAGACAATCACTGTTCATAGTTTCTGGTTTTAATTCTTTAGTTCGTTATCATTATAGCATGAAATAAAATCTTTTCACTTTTGTATCCTGACTTATCAACTTTACACTGTATTTTTGACTTCCTGTTATGTAAGTGATTTGTTACACTTGTAATATATCCCCAGCTCTGGCCCATTAACTCCCAGTGGCTTTTATTCCCCCCTACTTCTCCTAGTGGCTGTCTTTTTGTCTTTAAATATTATATGAAGTCGTCTATTTCTTAAGTTATAAATGTCAGATTGTATCTATTGATTTTCCTCTATGAAAATCGGTAAATTAATGTATTTATTTTTTATTGCCCCCTGATTTTGCTAGAGTATTATCTTACTTTAAGACATAATAGTTATACAGTTTATCTACTGAATTCTACAGTTAAATTTTCTCTTTGCTAGGGCAAGCATGTATGTTTTTGCCTCAGGGCCTTTGCATTTGCTTTTCAAGGCTCACTCCCTCCCTTGATTCAGATTTCAGCTCAGATGCCACCTCACCAGAGAGGCCTCCCTTGACCAACATATCCAAAAGAGCAACCCTTCCCCCTCCACACCATTCACTCTCTATTTTCTTACTCTATTTAATTTCCTTCATATTCCCAGTGACTAGAATAGTTCCTGGCAAAAGGTAGGTGCTCAATAAATATTTGTTGAATGAATAAATTCTAAAAGAGGAAAACTCAGAAGTAATGTCATAAAAGTTGTGAATATGCAAATATTATTATTATAGAACCAAATAGTGTATTGGAACCAATAAAAATATATATAACCCTCTGTCATTGACATTTTGGCAATCAAAGAACAATCTTCCAAATATCAATTTCTAA